>NC_142441.1:118267500-118567500 GCF_059453495.1 Arachis ipaensis | reverse complement strand
AACCTTTAGAACCACCACAACCTTATCAAGATTACTACCATGAACCACCTCAACCCTCACCATCTCCATACCCTTACCAAGAAGAACCACCTTCCTACCATGAACCCTCTCTCCAAAATAATAAACCTTCCTATTCATCCCAAGCCCCAAAAGACGATCCCCTCACTTTGTTACTCCAAGGACAAGAAGCCATGAAGCGGGATACACTTGAGTTTGTGACCAATTTGACCAAGGTGGTGCACACTTTAGCCCACCAATGCTTGAATACTCAAGGTACTTCCGTGACCACATGTGAAAAGTCAAAAGAAGAGCAAAGCATGAAGGAGAAATTGGAAAATTCGGTGGAGAAGGAGGAGTCAAATTTTGTATTGGAGCAACTAGAGGAACCTATAATCATTGAAGAAAAGGAAGAAGTGGTTGAAGATTTAGGAGATGTTGAAAGTCCAAGGGAATGTAGCCTCATGGAGCACTCTTCCAAGGAGCTCGATATTGAAGTTGAAGAAGGTGCGCAACCTCTAAGGCATACCGTCGTTGGAGACTTGGAAGAGGTTTATCAAGAGATGGATTCAATTATGGATGAATTCCTCTCTACAATGGAATCCTCTCCCATTGGACATAGAGTTGAAAGTATAAAAGAGTGTGCACAACCTCCCATACCCTTGGTGAGCAATGAGAAAGAGAGCTACCAAGAGGAAAATGTTGGCATGGTGTATATCGAAATTGAAGAATATGAAGAGGTTGACCAAGAAATGGATTTATTCATCAATGAATTTCTATCCAAAATTGAACCACCTCCCATTAGGCAAGAAATCAAAGTTCTTGAAGATAACACCAAGTCATATGATAAAAAGGGAAAGGTTGAAATCAAGGAAGCCCGCAAAGAGGTGGAAATACACAAAGAAGAGCACAAGGAAGTAGACATTGCATTGTCTAAGTGTGGGGAGGTCTCCCTCCCCGAGTCACCATCCAACACAACATTCAAGTGGGTAAAATTCTTATCCATAAGCTTCACTTTCTCGCTTGAATATGGTTTGATTGAAACGGATGGACAACTTAGAGCTCTTTGTGGAATTAAAAGCAAGAATAAGTTGTGTAGTGGTTGCCAGTTAGGAATTAGGCTCATTAAGGTCAAAGTTTCAAGGCATAGGAACAATGATTGGAAGAATATCACATTGCATGGGTCTCAACAGAAGGTTTGGTATGTTAAAGAGAATTCTATATGTCAACAACCGCCCGGAAAGAAAAAGTATGAAGATCAAATCGAAGATGGGTGTGAAGACAAGATATGGGATCCCGGTTCGCTATGTGAAGACCAACTATGGGGACTCATATCTTGTGTAGAACTTTGCCCAAGTTTGATGAAAAGGGTTGGAAATTCTGTCAACCAATTGAGGAGCAAAGATCCTTGGAGATTCAAGGATGAGTACAAACATAAGCCACCATGACAATAAGCATCTCAAAATGTCCAACTTAAGGACTTAAACTAAAAGTGCTAGGTGGGAGACACCCCACCATGGTAAACTCTTTCCATTCTCCTTTAAATTTGCCTAATAAGTGATTTGAGTTACCATTGTAGGTAGATGTTTCACATAATTTGTTTGTACAACTTAATTGTTAGCCTAGTCACATGTATGTTGTGTTTCGTAGTAGATGAATAATATCAAATTGCATTTTTGCAAATTGTGTGATGGTTGATTGAATAAAGAGCTGTAAGTAGTCTAGGGAGCTCCTGGGCATAATTTTTCTGCTTAAAAAAAAAAAAAAGGGGGAGGGGGGAACGCGCGCACAGCGTACGCGCACGCGCCCCTGAGCGGACGCATCATCACCCATTTTTCAGAGAGTTGGGCCTCTCTTAGGCCAGCCTTGTGCCTCGAGCCCAATTCATTCCACGCTGACGCGCACCACACGCGTGTGCGCCTATAAAGCTATAGGGAAACGCACGCGTACGCGCATCTGCCGCGTACGCGTCGACCCGATGCTGGAACTTCTGGGCCAATTTCTAGAGAGTTGCGCTGGATCTGGGCCTCTTTTAAGCCCCCAGCTCAACTCAACTCGCGCGAACGCACGCTGTACGCGTCCGCACCCCTCGCTGTTCACGCGTTGGCGTACTTCACGCCTCCGCACCCATCCAATAAGATCAAGCGGCTCATGCGAACGCGCCCAGTGCGCGTGCGCGTCGATGCGTATTAGCATCAACCAGGGCCAAAGGACCCGAGAGTTGTGCCAACTCTGGGCCTCTTTTAAGCCTCCAGCCCAGCACATCCGCGCCGACGCGCGCCTTGCGCGTCCGCGCCCATCCCGACTCCTTCATATACGCGCCTGCGCGTATGACGCTTCCGCGCCGTTCTTCCATTCCCTCCATCCACGCGAACGCGCAGGGTGCGCGCGCGCGCGGACTCGAATTTTCACTTACCCCAGAGACGCGAGCCCCAGCGCATTCGCGCACCCCAACCCCCTTTCCCTCTAACGTTCCATTTTCCTCTCCCACCATTCTTCACCTTCCTCCTCTCCTGACCGACCAACCTCCGGCGAGCGCTCCGCCACCATCGCCGCCGCCGCCATCACTGCCTTCCCCTCTTCTCCCTCCCCTTCTCTCTTACTCCTCTGTCCTCCTCTTCCTCTCCCCCCCTCACTGTCCCTCCTCCCCTCAGTTTCTCAAACTTCCACCGCGCCACCATCTCCGCCGCCGCGCCATCATCACAGCCGGCAACTCGCCCTCAACCTCTCTCTCCCTCTCACCCACCCATTTCATCTCGGCCGCCGCAGCAACTCTCGCCGCCGCTCCTCTGCCATAACCGCCACCGTTGACGGTGGCGCGAATTCTGATTCTGTGGCCCTACTCCCGAATTCCCTTTCCATTCCTAGTTCCCTTCTGCCCCCAGGTTCCTACGCAACTTACACCTTTCTGTTTTTCTTTTAATCATCTGTTTCTGTTTGTTAGTCTATTGCATGTTAGTTAGTTAGGCTTAGAACTTTGCATGTTAGGTTAGATAGAAATAATTGCGGTTAGGTAGCTAGGGCTGGATAGAGGATTCTAGGCCTGATAAGTGCTCCGTATGTGCTTACTTGCTGTCTGTTTCTCTGAATGTTGTTTGCTGATTTTGGACTGTTTTTATGCTTTTCTTGTCGACTGAATGTCATACAACCACTGCTTTGCCTAATTGATGTTGTTTTCCATGCTAATTGTGCTAACTTGCTATCCGGAAACGTCCAATTTTAAGCCGGAATGCTGCCCGATTTTCAAGGAAATTAATTTCACTTTGGTCTTTATTTCAATTTTGGGCAAATTTCCACTTCCTTTTGACTTCCCGGACTTGCATCAATCATCGTGAACATAAACCACAACTTTTCTTTTCATTACGCATAAATATCATCATATCACTAACCTACTTTTCTAACTTACTAACTTCTTTACCCTTTTCACTTCCACTCACCTTTAACCATCTTTAACAAATTCCTTCAACTATATGATGATATTATTGCCTTTTGAATATGAGTTGTTGACTTTAATGAAGCTTGCATTTTTTTGGTTTACTTGTTCACTTTTGCATATTCAGTGCAACATCATGATTGCTCTTTGATATTTGTATCCTGAACATGCCTTCTTTGTTACATGCTAAATGTTTTATATATTCTATCATATTTTTCAGGATGTCGGATAGAGGAAAAGCTATAGCATCTGCTTCCAAAAAAAGGAAGCGCTCCAAGACCCCTACACCCCCACCATCTGCTAACTATGCGAGGAACCCGCTGAATGAGGAGGAGAAAGAAAATCAGTTACTTCCGTCCACTGATCCAACCAAATTTCCGAATCTCTACTGCGAGCTACGCCTCTCCCGTTATGCAAAGAAGAATCTGAATATTGAGAAGAAGCTGAATCTTCCCAATGATGTGAGGCGTGCCATAAACGCCCGTATTTCTGAGCTGGGCTTGGATTTCGTCGATAGGGACTTGGGACGGATTAACATCTCGTGGGTCAAGGAATTTTACTGCAATTTCTTTCGACCGGGCTTGGATTCGGTATTCTTGAGGGGTAGAGAGATTATGATCACTGAGGATGCCTTGAGGGATGCACTGCTCTGCGGAGTTGGCACTCCTGAGACTTGTGCCTACCAGCAGGCAGAGGTAGCTCTCCTCTCCATGACTTTCGACTATGAGGCACTTAGGCACGTGATTGCTACAATAGATGCTACTTGGGTAATGGATTCGAGCAACACAAAGCCCAAGGGCATGCTATTTGCACATCTGACTAGGGAGGCTAGGACTTGGCAACAAATATTTGCCCACTATGTCTTCCCTACCACTCACTTTTCGGAGATTTCGATGGATATGCTGGTCTTGATTGGGTGTGTCATGGAGGGGAAGGAAGTATATTTTCCCCGACTGATTCGGCATAGCATGTGGAGAGCTCATATTCACGGCTTATTACCGTTTCCCACACTGGTTACTAGCTTAGCTGAGCTAGCTGATGTCCCGTGGGAGGACGATGACGTGACGCCACCACCTCCGGATGACGACGACAAGGGAGTTACTATTCCCTGGGGTGTATGGGTGCACGAGAGGCCCCCGACCAGCCGCCGTTCTCGAGCTAGAGCGGCAGTCGAGGCAGCTACACCATCTTCTTTGCCAGCAGCCCCACCCCCTTCAGCACCCGAGCCCACTTACCTACTGGTTCAGCGTCTGTTTCGGTTCTTGGAGCGCGAGAGGCTCCATGTCAGACGCCGACTGGATCGGATGGATCAGGCACTCATCTCCCTTGGCGCTGAGTTACCTCCGCTTCCAGACTCTCCGACCTCCGATGAGCAGGATCATCAGGAGGAGGACGCGGAGGCACCGGTTCAGCAGGATGCCTCTGACACTACAGAGCCACCACAGACTCAGGAGGAGCCGGTCCCACAGCCACAGCCACAGTCAGAGCCAGTGCCTATCGTTGTACCTCCCACTGATCCTCCGGTTTAGCATCGAGGACGATGCTTGGTTTTAAGTGTGGGGAGGGCACCGGTAGCATTATTTGGGAACCGGTGAACTTTTCGGCCTAGTTATCTCATTTTGCACATCTTTGTATATATTTTGATGCATTTCTAGTTTGCTTTGGATATTTTTATTGCTTATTTTGGATTTTAGATATTTTGATGCTTTTGGATATTTTTAGATGTTTTGGATGATAGATTCCGTACTTTTAGTTGGATTCTTCTTTATACATTTTGTTTATCTTTGTTTTTAGTTTGTAGTTGTGATTAGAAATCATACTTTGGATTGCAAATATTTAGTCACCCTTTTTGCATAACATATTGGTTTTAAGTGAAAAAGGAAAGGGTGAACTAAGAAAATTTTTGAACTTTTCAATCACAACAATGCTTAGTCAAACATTGAGATTTTTCAAGAAGTTTAAATATAGGACATTGACCCAATTGATTGAAAGAGAATTTTTGAAACTTGCTTGAATTTCATACCTTGTGAAGCATGTATTGAATTGAGAACACAAGCTTGTGAGACTTGAGCCTATTGATGTGGTTACATTTTATAACCATTTATTTTCCATTCTTGTGTGAAATTGTTCTCTTTCCATGATTGTGACCCTTGATTTGCTTGATTCTATATATCCGTTTATTTCTTGTGTTTGTGCATTTATATGATTGAGGCCATTCTTTCATTAGCCACTTACCCAAATAGCCAACCTTTTGCTCCCCATTGTTCGCCAATTTTGAGCCTATGCTCAACCCACTTATTCTTATCTTAGCACATTACAAGCCTAAGGCGGAAAACCAATGAAAAGTCCTTGTTTGGATCTTTGATTGACCTAGGCTAGTGAGAGTGTTTTATTATTCAAAGCTGGTGAGGCTTGGGAACATTGGATGGGATAAAAAGGGGCAGTACACTTTTATGTTTAAGAATTGGGCACATATTCATGTATTGATTAAATGTAGAGACCTTATGCATTGATGTTCTCGTATTTAGTTTGAAAGAAGAAAAAGAAAAAAATATATATATAAAGAAAAAAAAATGATGAGGAAAAGAAAAGAAAAAATGTATATAGAAAAAGAAAAAAAAAGAGAAAAGCAATAAAGGGGACAAAATGCCCAAAGTGAAGCTCAATAAGAATCAATGCATAAGTGTTGTGGAATGAAAAGAAAATGCATGAGTATGTAAGAAAAAGTGAAGAATGGGTAGTTAGAATAGCTTGCATTTGTATAAGTCATTAAATAGGTTAGGTGGGAAAGTCTATGCTAATCAAAGATTCAAATCCTAGTCCACTTGACCATAAATGATCCTACCTTGACCCTAACCCCATTACAACCTAAATGAAAGACCTCATGATGAATGTATGCATGCATTGAATAAGTGTTGATTGTTAGAAGAAAATCAAATTTTGGAAAACATGATTAGAAAGGAATTGAGTGAATTGACCCTTAAACACTCGAGTGAATAGAGCGGATACACATCCGGTGAGGGTTCAAAAGTTTAGTCACATGTGTTCACCCATATTATCTATATTCTTGCAAGTTTGAACTCTTTTTGACAATTCAATACAATTGTGGTTTGGACTTAGTCCTTATTACCTAGCTCTTGTGCTTACACGTGCCCTCTTGAGAATTGATTTGTTTAAACTAAGCATTTCCAATTGCTTTAGATAATTGCATTTAGATAGGACTCATATAGTTTAGTTGCATTCAATAAATGTCATAACCCTTAGTTCCTTCTTATTTTAGCATGAGGACATGCTAAGGCTTAAGTGTGGGGAGGTTGACAAACTCCAATTTGACGGTTTGTTTTGCATTGAATTTAGAGTATTTTGATAACCTTTTGTCACATTTAGCCTAGGAATTAGCATGATTTTGTTATCTCTCCCATATTTGTGCTTAAGTGTAAAAACATGCTTTCTAAGCCTTATTTTGATGAATTCTAGTTCTTCTTTGATTCCATAAGATGCCTTGATGTGTTTGCTAGTAATTCCAGGATTAAAATAGGCTAGGCATGGATCAAAGGAAGCATACAAGTGGATAGAAGCATAAAAAGTCAAAGAAGCAAAGTCAGCCATGCACGCGCACTATTTGTGGAGGTGTGGCGCGGACCAAATAATGCGACGGTGCATACCTCAAACCGAATTCCAAGCAATCTTGGACGCTTGCCATGCTTCCGAAGGAGGTGGTCACTACGGGCCCCAAAGAACGGCAAGAAAAATCCTTGATTGCGGATTTTGGTGGCCAACTCTTCTCAAAGATGCCTCTCTCTATTGCAAATCTTGTCCCCAATGTATTAGGTTTGGAGATATTTCCAAGAAGGACGAAATTCCCCAACAAAATATGCTTTTTTGCGAAATCTTTGACGTATGGGGAATCGACTTCATGGGACCATTTCCAAATTCCAATGGCTTTCTCTACATCTTGTTAGCCGTCGATTATGTGTCAAAATGGGTGGAGGCAATCCCCACCCGAACGGATGACGCTAATGTTGTGTATTCTTTTGTGAGGAACAATATCATTTGTCGCTTTGGCGCCCCAAGAGCAATCATAAGTGACCAAGGATCCCACTTTTGCAACAAAAGAATAGACGGCCTCATGAGAAAATATGGCATCATCCACAAAGTCGCCACGGCTTACCACCCTCAGACAAACGGCCAAGCCGAAGTCTCTAACCGGGAAATCAAGCATGTGTTAGAAAGGATTGTAAAGCTGAATAGGAAAGATTGGAGCATTAAACTCTCCGATGCACTGTGGGCCTATCGAACGGCTTACAAGACACCCATTGGCATGAGCCCCTTCCGGCTTGTATATGGTAAAGCATGTCACTTACCGGTGGAGATTGAACACAAAGCTTATTGGGCCGTAAAGGAGTGTAATATGAGCTTGGGTGGGGCCGGAGTAGAGAGAAAGCTTCAATTGGCAGAACTAGAATGTTTGAGATTGGAAGCTTACGACAACTCTAGACTTTATAAGGAAAAGTTGAAAGCCATCCATGACAAGAACATTAGGAGAAGAGAATTCCAACCCGGTGACCTAGTCCTTCTCTACAATTCAAGGTTGAGATTACTACCCGGAAAGCTTAGATCAAGGTGGGATGGGCCCTACCAAGTGGAGAAAGTAGAACCTTATGGAGTCTACCACTTGCGCCACCCATCAAACCCGGACATCTTCAAGGTAAACGGGCACCGTCTCAAATTGTATCATGGTGAGCAAAGAAAGAATGCCAAGGAATTTGAAGTGTTCCTCTTGAGGGATGCAACTCTTGAACAAACACCATAAGCCACTGAAAGTCCAACTTAAGGACGTTAAACAAAAGTGCTAGGTGGGAGACACCCCACCATGGTAAGATCTTCCTTTGCGATTTGTACATAGACACTTGACTTCATGTTTGTTAGCTAGATTTTAATGAAAACTCCCCTTCATTTGTTGACTTCCTTGATAGTTTACCAAGTAAAATACCCTGCTATAGTGCTTAAGTGGCTGTATGGGGGAGGGTTTGAAATGTCAAAAGTGGTGTAAACATTTGCAAAATTAGAAAAAACCACCCCTCTGCGCATGCGCGCACATGGCGCGTCCGCGCACATGAGCGAAATCTGCCAATCGACGCGCAAGCGCACTGTGCGCGTCCGCGCCGATTGCCTTGCTGACCCCCCTAGTACATCTCACAGAGAGTTAAGCCACTCTCAAGCTTACACTAAGCCACCGGCCCAGCACCTTTGCCGCGTGCGCGCACCTGGCGCGCACGCGTCCATGCAAGGCGAGCACGAATTGCGCGCGCGCGCCGCAGCCGCGCACGCGCCCTTTTATTCTGCACTCCTCTCTGGGCCATTTCACAGAGAGTTGAGCCCCCTCCAGGCCCCTCTCATGCCTGGGGCACAACCACGAGGACGCGCGCGCCAACAAGCACTGAAGCCATCTCTGGTACTTCGTCCAGAGAGTTATGCCACCCCTGTGCCTCCCCTGTGCCACCAGCCCAAGCGCATGGACGCGCACGCGCACTGTGCGCACGCGCGCCCCTAATCCACCTCGCTCCCTGCGCGAGCGCGCACCGCGCGCGCACGCGCCGGTGATCGACACCTTCTTTAAACAAAAAGGGGGCACACTCACCCCTTCATTCTCATTTCACTGCTCTTCTTCTCCCATATCCTTCTCCATCTCACAAGGTATTATACTAGGCTCCCTCTTAGTCCATTAATCTCTTGTAGTTCTTATTCATTTAGTTGCACCATCTTTTAGGTAGCTTCTTTCTTCTTTTTTTCTTCTCTCTTCCTCCTTTCTCTAGTTACTTCCTTCTTTCTTCTTTGTTCTTCATGAGCACTTTGGTCCCAAACTCACTTACATGAATAGATGAATGGTGTTACTTACTTTTCTTGCAATCAATATGCATTATAATCGTTAATAATGGATTGTGGAATGTTACATTGCTCTCATTTTCACATAATCACATACTACTTGAAGGATGCACACCAAGTGTTCGATGAAAGGCACACTTGAATTTTGGACTCATTGCGACTACCTTGCCTCTCAACCAACCACTTTTGAGTACATCCCCACTTTCCACAAACCATTCTTTCCCATTTTCTTAGCTTGCCTTCCATTTATGGTCCCTAAGGGTGTGTGCTTCTCATGCCTCTTCCTTGCATGCTTAAACTACCCTTGCACCACATGAAAATAATTTGCCTTGCTCTTCACACATTATCCTAGTTACATGTTGCAGCTGTCATGTAACAAAGATACCCATATTTTATGGCATAACTTTTCATTACATAGAGCTCATGTACCTTCACTTCTTTGAGTTTGATATTTTCCCTTTCTTGCTTCCACAGGATGGTCATCAAAAAGGACAACGGGAAAGGCCCCAAGAAGCCAGCTTCCAATAAAGTGCGCCAAGAACTAACGGCCAGGCCCCTCCTGAAGAAGACCAAGGGCCCCGTTGACGTTCTAGAGAAGGACAACCCTCCTAAGGATTCAAACAAGTTTCCCAACCGTTACTGCGAACTTGTTTACTCCAGAATGATTGAAAGGAATTACCATCCGGAACCCCTCCTAGTCTTACCGGCTCACCTCAGTCCGATTGTGATGCCACACATTGACCGGAGGCATTGGAGATTCCTCTTGAGGCAACCAACGGAGGCCAATCTCTCATGGGTGGTGGAATTCTACTCCAACTTCCATTCACCTCATCTCACATCAATATTTGTGCGCCGGAAACAAGTGTCGGTCACCGTGGAAACCATCCGAGAAGTCCTTGGGATTGAACCGTCAACGGATGCATATGACGCCTACCAAGAAGTCTTGGCTACATGCGTTGACCGCGCATTCGATTAGAGTGCGATCCTCCGCGTCATTGCTTTACCCGACGCATATTGGATTCGGGGGACCATAAAGCGAAGACCCAAGGGTTTAGATGTCCGCCACCTCACTCAAGAAGCCACGGCATGGGCCCAAATTCTAGCTCACTACGTGCTCCCAAGCACACATGGGTCATCCATCACCGCCGAGCTTGCCTTATTGATATGGTGCATCTTGACCGAGAAACCGGTCGACGTTCCGCATGCCATCCGCCAATCCATGGGGCGCATTCATGCCAAGGGAAATCTACCATTCCCCGCTTTAGTGACGGAATTAGTTGCGAAAGCCGGCGTCAACCGGGAGACTAAAGATAGGCGAACCTCAATACCGGTCGATGGTGATATCATTCCGACCAAGAGATGCCTCAAGCCTCCGGAAGTCACCAAGGACATTGAACTGCCCACACCAACTGACCACGCTACCACTTCATCTACATCACAAAAATCGGCCGCCCAACGCCTTGAAGACCTTCACAACAAATTAGACCGCTATGAGAGGCGTAACCAACGCCGCTATGCTCATGTGAAGAGGCTTCTCAGCGTAATCACCCCACCTATGGAAGAACCCGATATCTCCACCTCCACCGCAACTTCAGGTGGAGATAGCAATGGCATTGGGGATGTGGCACACTCGGCCGAGTGCGCCTAACCTCTAGCACGGAGGACCGTGCTAAGTTTTAAGTGTGGGGAGGTCGGCCAACCGATCTCCGTAGGTAACATCTGAATAAATCCGAATAAATTAGAATAGGTTGCATGATTAGGTTTTAGTTGACACCATTCGCATGATAAGTCTGCTTGGTTGGAACAATGAAATTCTCTCTTAGGAAACCAACACTTTGGGACGACCATGGCATTGCAAATTTTAAATGCTTTGATGCCAAAGTTGCATGAAGAATTATATTTTGGAACATGGTTTTGAGCTAAGAACACAAGCTTGTGAGATTTGAGCCTAATGGTGTGGTTACATCTTATAACCACTTATTTTTCCTTCTTGTGTGCATTATTCTCCTCCTATGATTGTGATCTTTGATTTGTTTGATTCTTTATGTCCATTATTTAGTGTATTCATGCATTTATATGATTGAGGTCATCATTTCATTAGCTCACTCACCCAAACGGCCTTACCTTCTATCTTCCTTTGTTAGCCAAATTTGAGCCTGCGATCAACCACTTTGTTCTTAATTTAGCACAGTACAAGCCTTTAAGCGGAAAACAATAAAAGTCCTTATTTGGATCTTTGATTAGCTTAGGCTAGTATGTGTGAGTATCATTCAAGTGTGGGAACCTTGGGACATTGGGTGAATAAGAGGGTATTTTGTATTATTATTGAAAATATTAGGAATTGGGTACATACTCATGTATTGATCAAATGTAAAACCTCATGCATTGACGCTCTTGTATATAGAAAAAAAAATGAGAAAAACAATATGGAAAAGAAAAGAAAAAAAAATAAAATATAGAAAAAGAAAGAAAAAAAAAAGAAAGAGGAAAAATAATGAAAAGGGGACAAAATGCCCCCAAAGTGAAGCTCAAGGGGAATCAATGCATAAGTATAGTGAAACGAAAAGAAAATGCATGAGTATGTGGAAAAGTGAGGAATGGGTAGTTAGGTTAGCACTTAATTGTATAGGTCATTATATAGGTTAGGTGGGAAAAGTTCAAGTTAATAAAAGATTCAAATCCTAAGTCCACTAGCCATATACGACCCTACCTTGACCCTAACCCCATTACAACCTAGGAAAAGACCTCATGATAATTGTATGCATGCACTGAATAATTGTTGATTGTTAGATGAAAAACAAATCTTGGAAAGCATGATTAGGGGAGAATTGAGAGAATAAACCCCAAACACCGAGTGATTAGAGTGCAAACACTTCCGACGAGGGTTCGATGCTCAATCCTTTGATTCCCGGCTCTCGCGAGCATTCCTCATGCAAGGTTGCGCATATTGCATTTGATGCTTAGAAAGTGGCAAGTCCTATGCTTTGACCACCATCGTATCCCATGTGCTCGCATATGTCCTAAGAAGGCTAATTTGCTCCCAACCAAGTGGATAGTGGCACTAGTCATAGTTGCATGCATATAAGTAGGTTGCACTTCATGAGTCTTATACTTTTGCAATCCCTCGGTCTTCTGTGTTTCTTCGCATTTCTCTAAGCATGAGGACATGCTAGAATCTAAGTGTGGGGAGGTTGACAAACCCCAATTTGAGGATTTATCTTGTGATGATTTCAGGGGTTTTATCAATGATTCCACACACTTTCTATATGAAAATACAAGATTTTGCATTCCTTTCCTAGTTTCGCCTCATGAATGAAAACATGCTTATTTCGCACTAAAATGGATACATTTCTAATCTTCTCTTGATGCCATTCGATGCCGTGACTTGTGTGTTAAGTGGTTTCAGGATATAGAGTAGGAATGGACCGAAAGAGAGAAGGAAGACGGGTACAAAGGAAGAAAGCATGAGGATTAAGCTTTGGAAATCTCCGCATGGGCGCGTGCGCGCACCTTGTGCGCCCGCGCGGATAGGGCAACGTGGAGCCAAAGCCAAGAGCCGGCTTGAGAAGCGGCTAAGCCAGGATCTTCATGGGCGCGCACGCGTACATCACGCCTCCGCGCACATTACAAGACGTCTCAACGGCGCGTGCGCGTGTGCGCAGGGTGCGCGCGCGCGTGGACTCGAATTTTCACTTACCCCAGAGACGCGAGCCCCAGCGCATTCGCGCACCCCAACCCCCTTTCCCTCTAACGTTCCATTTTCCTCTCCCACCATTCTTCACCTTCCTCCTCTCCTGACCGACCAACCTCCGGCGAGCGCTCCGCCACCATCGCCGCCGCCGCCATCACTGCCTTCCCCTCTTCTCCCTTACTCCTCTGTCCTCCTCTTCCTCTCCCCCCTCTCACCGTCCCTCCTCCCCTCAGTTTCTCAAACTTCCACCGCGCCACCATCTCCGCCACCGCGCCATCATCACAGCCGGCAACTCGCCCTCAACCTCTCTCTCCCTCTCACCCACCCATTTCATCTCGGCCGCCGCAGCAACTCTCGCCGCCGCTCCTCTGCCATAACCGCCACCGTTGACGGCGGCGCGAATTCTGATTCTGTGGCCCTACTCCCGAATTCCCTTTCCATTCCTAGTTCCCTTCTGCCCCCAGGTTCCTACGCAACTTACACCTTTCTGTTTTTCTTTTAATCATCTGTTTCTGTTCGTTAGTCTATTGCATGTTAGTTAGTTAGGCTTAGAACTTTGCATGTTAGGTTAGATAGAAATAATTGCGGTTAGGTAGCTAGGGCTGGATAGAGGATTCTAGGCCTGATAAGTGCTCCGTATGTGCTTACTTGCTGTCTGTTTCTCTGAATGTTGTTTGCTGATTTTGGACTGTTTTTATGCTTTTCTTGTCGACTGAATGTCATACAACCACTGCTTTGCCTAATTGATGTTGTTTTCCATGATAATTGTGCTAACTTGCTATCCGGGAACGTCCAATTTTAAGCCGGAATGCTGCCCGATTTTCAAGGAAATTAATTTCACTTTGGTCTTTATTTCAATTTTGGGCAAATTTCCACTTCCTTTTGACTTCCCAGACTTGCATCGATCATCATGAATATAAACCACAACTTTTCTTTTCATTACGCATAAATATCATCATATCACTAACCTACTTTTCTAACTTACTAACTTCTTTACCCTTTTCACTTCCACTCACCTTTAACCATCTTTAACAAATTCCTTCAACTATATGATGATATTATTGCCTTTTGAATATGAGTTGTTGACTTTAATGAAGCTTGCATTTTTTTGGTTTACTTGTTCACTTTTGCATATTCAGTGCAACATCATGATTGCTCTTTGATATTTGTATCCTGAACATGCCTTCTTTGTTACATGCTAAATGTTTTATATATTCTATCATATTTTTCAGGATGTCGGATAGAGGAAAAGCTATAGCATCTGCTTCCAAAAAAAGGAAGCGCTCCAAGACCCCTACACCCCCACCATCTGCTAACTATGCGAGGAACCCGCTGAATGAGGAGGAGAAAGAAAATCAGTTACTTCCGTCCACTGATCCAACCAAATTTCCGAATCTCTACTGCGAGCTACGCCTCTCCCGTTATGCAAAGAAGAATCTGAATATTGAGAAGAAGCTGAATCTTCCCAATGATGTGAGGCGTGCCATAAACGCCCGTATTTCTGAGCTGGGCTTGGATTTCGTCGATAGGGACTTGGGACGGATTAACATCTCGTGGGTCAAGGAATTTTACTGCAATTTCTTTCGACCGGGCTTGGATTCGGTATTCTTGAGGGGTAGAGAGATTATGATCACTGAGGATGCCTTGAGGGATGCACTGCTCTGCGGAGTTGGCACTCCTGAGACTTATGCCTACCAGCAGGCAGAGGTAGCTCTCCTCTCCATGACTTTCGACTATGAGGCACTTAGGCGCGTGATTGCTACAACAGATGCTACTTGGGTAATGGATTCGAGCAACACAAAGCCCAAGGGCATGCTATTTGCACATCTGACTAGGGAGGCTAGGACTTGGCAACAAATATTTGCCCACTATGTCTTCCCTACCACTCACTTTTCGGAGATTCCGATGGATATGCTGGTCTTGATTGGGTGTGTCATGGAGGGGAAGGAAGTATATTTTCCCCGACTGATTCGGCATAGCATGTGGAGAGCTCATATTCGCGGCTTATTACCGTTTCCCACACTGGTTACTAGCTTAGCTGAGCTAGCTGATGTCCCGTGGGAGGACGATGACGTGACACCACCACCTCCGGATGACGACGACAAGGGAGTTACTATTCCCTGGGGTGTGTGGGTGCACGAGAGGCCCCCGACCAGCCGCCGTTCTCGAGCTAGAGCGGCAGTCGAGGCAGCTACACCATCTTCTTTGCCAGCAGCCCCACCCCCTTCAGCACCCGAGCCCACTTACCTACTGGTTCAGCGTCTGTTTCGGTTCTTGGAGCGCGAGAGGCTCCATGTCAGACGCCGACTGGATCGGATGGATCAGGCACTCATCTCCCTTGGCGATGAGTTACCTCCGCTTCCAGACTCTCCGACCTCCGATGAGCAGGATCATCAGGAGGAGGACGCGGAGGCACCGGTTCAGCAGAATGCCCCTGACACTACAGAGCCACCACAGACTCAGGAGGAGCCGGTCCCACAGCCACAGCCACAGTCAAAGCCAGCGCCTATCGTTGTACCTCCCACTGATCCTCCGGTTTAGCATCGAGGACGATGCTTGGTTTTAAGTGTGGGGAGGGCACCGGTAGCATTATTTGGGAACCGGTGAACTTTTTGGCCTAGTTATCTCATTTTTCACATCTTTGTATATATTTTGATGCATTTCTAGTTTGCTTTGGATATTTTTATTGCTTATTTTGGATTTTAGATATTTTGATGCTTTTGGATATTTTTAGATGTTTTGGATGATAGATTCCGTACTTTTAGTTGGATTCTTCTTTATACATTTTGTTTATCTTTGTTTTTAGTTTGTAGTTGTGATTAGAAATCATACTTTGGAGAGAAGCATAAAAAGTCAAAGAAGCAAAGTCAGCCATGCACGCGCACGCGCACAAGGCGCTCGCGCGCACATCGCAGAACTAGCCAGGGACGCGCACGCGTACCGTGCGCGCACGCGTCGATGAGGGCACATGACCTCACTAATGCAACACGTGCCTGGCGATTTGAGAGGGTTTCTGAACCCATTTTTGGCGCCAAATTGCTAAGGGAAAGGAATAAAAGGATGAAGGATTAAGGGGAAGGCATCATTATCATCACTTTTTGACATATAATCACTTTTAGTTTAGAGTTTTAGAGAGAGAAGCTCTCTCTTCTCTCTAGAATTAGGATTAGGAATTAGGGTTAGATTAGGATCTCATAGTTCTAGGTTTAATTCAAGTCTCCTTCTACTTCTACCTTCAATTGATGATTGCTACTCTTTGGTTCTTCTCTCTATCCCTATTCTCTTGTTGTAATTTCTCTTATTTTGTTTCTAGGTTTTGTAATTGAGATACTCTTGTTCTCTTTATTTCCTTTTAATAATACAATTTGAGGTAATTCATGATAATTGTGATTTCCTTGGTTGTTGTTGTTGATCCTTTGTATTCAATTGTAGTTAGAATTCATTCTTGTTGTGATTGACTATACTTTTCTTTTGTGCCTTCCAAGTGTTTGATGAAATGCTTGGTTGGATTTTAGTATAGATTTTGTTCCTCTTGGCTATGGTAGAGTAATTAGTGACACTTGAGTCATCTAATTCCTTTGTTGATTGATAATTGGAAAGATTGCTAATTGGTTTGGAATGCACTAAATCTACTCTTTCCTTGGGAGTTGGCTAGGACTTGTGGCTCAAGTCAATTCATCCACTTGACTTGCCTTTAATTAGTAAGGGTTAACTAAGTGGTAGCAATGAACAATTCTCATCACCATTGAGAAGGATAACTAGGATAGGACTTCTAGTTCTCATATCTTGCCAAGAGCTTTTATAGTAGTTAGTTTATTTCCATTGCCATTTACTTTTCATGCCTCTCATCCAAAACCCCAAAATAACTCATAACCAATAACAAGACACTTTATTGTAATTCCTAGGGAGAACGACCCGAGGTCCAATACTTCGGTTTATAAATTTTAGGGGTTTGTACTAGTGACAAACAACTTTTTGTATGAAAGGATTAGTGATTGGTTTAGAAACTATACTTGCAACGAGAATTCATTTTTGAAATTCTAAACCGTCAAAAATCCATTTGTCAAGGCGTCACTTGGATTTTCTTCCATCCATGTGTGCGCGTGGAGGACGCGTACGCGTCACTGTATCTTGCTGCCTTCCATGCGTGCACGTGGGCGACGCACAAGCGTGACCCCGTTTTCATCCAAAAGTTGATTTTTGAGTTTTCAAAGGCAAATTTCGTTCTTCTAAGCCTCCGATCTCACCCCTTATGATTTAAATCATTATGATAAGCCTAGCAATTGGAAGAAGCTAGCCAATGTGGTAATTTGTGGATGAAGAAAAGGGAGAATTAATGATGAATGATGATCAAGGATCATTGTATGAGATATGGAGGATGAATGTGGAAGTGCTTGATATGCCATGAGCTGAAGGGCTGTAACTGTTAATGAATTGGCTGGTTATGGATTGTATTATGAGCCGAATGGCTGAGATATTGCCGAGTTACGGCTGAGCTAATATTGAATTATGGCTGAGTATGTTTGCATATATGCGTATTGAATGAAATGTGAATGTTGCACTTCCACTATCTGAGATACGAGTTTTTCTAGGAGAAAGCAGTTGCTAGCCACCATGTGCTCCAGATGGAGACTCAATACTCTGCTGACCCTATGTCGTAAGTGTGGCCGGACACTGTGAAAGTTCCGGATGAGCTCGCCCCTGTGAATATACACCAGTGAGGGTGTTGGATATGAATTATGACTTATGTTGTGAATAACTCGAGTTAGGGATGCACGATAGAGGGACAATCCAATGGTTAGCTACCAGGATTTGTCGGGTTGGCTATATAACCGACAGATAATATCATCAGCCATTAGGATAGGCATTCATGATCTGCATACTATGTGAATTGTTTGGAATTGCCTAATTGACTGCATATTACCTGCTAATTGTCTAAATGTCATATCTGCTTCATATCTGTATATCTTTTTGTCTGATATAATTGTGTTTGCCATATTATATTACTGCTGGCGGTTGGGAGATCTGCAGAAATTGGAAAGGGAAGTATTAGTTAGACTGAAGATCTTTAGTCAGTTGCCATTTATGGTTTAATCTGTTTAGAAGCTTTGAATTATCTGTTGGAAGTTCTAGGAATGCCTTAAGCTTTCCCAGGACATTACATGTTAGATATGTGGGCACTGTCTCCATACTGAGAACCTCCGGTTCTCACCCATGCAGATTTTGTGGTTTTCAGATGCAGGACGTGAGACTCCTCGCTGAGGCATGCTGGAGACTTCTGGATTAGCGAAGATCCTTGGTTCTTGGGGCTTTATTTTAGTTTATGTTTTTACTTAGATACTTTTATCTCCACTCGACTCTTTAATTGTAATACTTTTTTCTTATTATCTACATTTACATTTTATTTTAAATTTTATCTTTAATATTTGATTTCAATTTTACTCATAATATTTTAATATATTTCAGTACATTTTACAAATTAGCAGTATTAATACTCAAGAATATAATGAAAGTATATATATTTGAAGTATTAAGAACAAAATTAAAATAAATTAAATATGAAGAATATTTTTTAAAATTTTAAAATATGAAAAGTAAAAAATATAGTTCACATTTTTTTAGGTTACAAAAAGCAAGTGTCCATTACTTATATACCCGTGAAAATAACTTTTTTTAATTATTTTGTCAAATGCTATGAAGCATGGACACTTTGTCGAGTTGTTGTATTTGCGTGTTAAACATATTTTGGACACGACACTCATCGTCTGTTGTGTCTCACCGTGTCTTACTAAAAAATAAAAATTTTTTCTTCGGACACGCTTAGACACACTTAAATACCATCACGTGTCATCGTGTTCAATCTTATTCTTAACATATATTCTTGAAATAAATTTAGATATAATATGTATTATTATTTATTAAAACAAAAATAATTTTAAATACTTGATATAATTAAAGTAAGACATTAAAAATAATTAAAAAAATTAATTTATATTTTAATATCAATAAAATATCAAAATATCATTACGATTTATCTAAAAAATACTTTATATTTTATATGTATATGTGTCTCGTATCTTATAAGATTTTAAAATCCACGTATCGACGTATTCCGTATCGTATCGTGTTTCGTGTCCGTGCCAGTGTCCGCGCATCATAGATCAAATGTCATCTGTAACACCCTAATTACCCTAAGCCTTAGCTCATGTCGTAAAGCAAATGTTAATCAAAGGTTATGACAATTCTAAGGCTTATATATACATATACATATATATATATATATATATATATAGAGAGAGAGAGAGAGAGAGAGAGAGAAATAGTAATTCTAGAAGCCCGATGAAGGAATAAGCTCAAAAACCGAGTTTCAAAAGCGTAAATGTTCTCATGAAGCTAAAAGCATAAGATACAAGAAAATAGAACATATATAGATATAAGAGTATAATAGTCATAAAGAACTAGCCTCAGCCCGCAGAGTTTAGGCCGACTAGTTATATACAGACATACAGAGTTTTGAAAGGTAAAACAACATATACAATATCTCTTTCAAAGTTGGCCTCTAAGGCAATAAAAATACAAAAGTGAGAGTACTAAACAAAAGTAATCAAAATGCAAAAGATGATAGAAGATCCTCTACTCTGTCACCACCACGCAACTCCCCGAGGTGAGTTACGACCTGCATCTGAAAAACAACAATAGAATATGGTATGAGAACCGGAGGTTCTCAGTATGATAATAGTGCCTGGTAATAATGTAAGATATAAGACTCCGAAATGCCAGAGGCAATCCTAAAACTTCATATCAATCATTAGATCCAACTTAAAGCATAACTAAAATTTAAAAATAGAACTTTAAAACCATAATGTAATGGGGGTACTCTAACTTAGGGAATTCTAAACTATCAGCTCACCGCTGTCCCACAGCCTTCACCAGCCTAACCTAGTTGCGATTCCATTGCCACCGCCTTCCGATCCTCCTCAATCCCAGTAGAAAACACAAGTAATTCATACAAGTAAAACACAAGTAATTATCATGTATAGCAAGTAAATCAAGAAGCACTTAAGCATGTTATTCAATTAGGCATAGTATGCAAGTAAACAAAGCAATAAGCCACATAGAAAATGCACATGATGAATGCCTGTCCTATTGACTCGTGATATCACTTGTCGGTCTATAAATGCCAACCCGACATATCCTCCCGGATGTAGCCTTCCTGCCACGCCAAGAGATATAGGCTCTGCACACTCATGTAGCCGAGAAATCTGCCATGCCGAGGATATAGGCCCCGCACACTCATGCAGCAGGGAGTCTGCTACGCTAAAGATATAGGCTCTGCACACTCATGCAGCAAAGAAGGTTATGTGAGCAGGATACAACCTCAGCCCTCACATCTCAATGTAAGTGGGATTAACCACCGTCCTTACGCTGAGGCCGCGCCTCGACAAGTAGGAGACTGCCACAGTCCTTGCCCGAGGCGCATAGCGACTCAACAGTCTCATCATAAAACAATATATCAGTGGCTTTCATAAATCATTTTCAGTACTCAGTAAAGTCATCTTTCCACTCCGAGTCCTAGACTCGTCTCAAACACCATCAATTCGTAACTCCACAACTCATTACCTTAAACATCATTATAATACTCTGCCATCTCACTCGACTAATCTGTCCTCAAAACTTTAGAAATCTAAGTCTCCGTCTTCTAACATTTTTACCAGAAAATATCTAGTTAAACCCACTTATAGTATTCTTTATGTTCCAAAGCCTAAAAAAATTTACGGCATCCTAGATAAGTGCTACGGAAGTTTACAAGCTTGCCGGGAAGGTAAAACAGTTAAAAACAAGGTTTTCTTTGAAAAATAGGGCAGTGTGCGTAAGCATAGGGTTGTGCGTACGCACTCCTAGGAAAGTTTTCACAAAGTGTGCGTATGCATAGAGGTGTGCATACGCACAGAAGGTAAAAATTTTCGTTTTGAGTGCAGCATAGATAAGTGCGAACGCCCTCAACAGAAGGCATTTCCCAGCGTGTGTGTGCGCACGATGTTGTGCGTACGCACAAATTGCAAATTTTGCAGGATGTGTGTGCGCACTAGAGTGTGCTAACGCTCCCAACAATAGGCATATCCCTGTGTGTGCGTGCGCACCAGAGTGTGTGTACGCACGTTTTCAAAAATTCACAGGGTGTGCGTGCGCATAAGGGTGTGCATATGCACAAACAAAAATGTTTTCCCTGTTCAGAGCACGCGCACAGCAGTGTACGTGTGCACACAAACCAGAAATCACAAATTCTGCAACATCATAGAATTTAGATTTTTGACACAAACTTCCAACGATCATATCTTTTTCAACAAAATTATGAGTTCCATGAAATCTATACCGTTTTAAATATCTTTGAATTATCTTTAATTTGATACAAACTTCAATCAATTTCAAAAAACTTAGCTCAAGATACGATCTGTCAAAGTTCACCAAAAACTGGATTTTACCAAGTTCACTAGGTTCTCACAACTTTAAAATTCACAACCAAACCAATTCAAAGCCTATTCAATCTCACCATAACGTACTACCAAATATCATACTTTACCTTTCCATCTTAATTCAACCAATTCAACACCTATATCAATCAATTTCTCCTCTATAACCCAACAATTCCACAATTTGCACATCAATATTCAATATTAACAAGTTGAACAAAATCTCACTACTCATAAACATCATTTATCATACCTCATCGAAATTCTAATAAATACAATAATTCAACCTCCACATCAACAATTCCCATCACAAGTCATCAAAACCATCAAATGCATTAACATCATCACACATTATTACTTTAACAATTATCGACAACGAAATTCAATCCTATCCTAAAGTCCACTAGCGTAAGTGTCCAAAAATAGTATATATTACATAGAGAAAACCGAAACCATACCTTAGCCGATCTCCAATATGCACAACACACCAAAACTTGGATCCCACAAGCTTCCAAAAAACCAAGGCAACTCCAACAAGCACCGAAGCTCAAACTATATATATATATATATATATATCAAAATCGAAACCTAATATTCACAATATACCAAACTACAAGGGTTTATGAGAAACCTCACCTTGTCCACAGAAATTGGGGATGAAACACAACAATTTCTCACTAATAGTTAGTACCTAAACAACCAAAACACAAAAATCTACTCAAAACTCAAGCCTTGAATTTCGAATTTCTTAAGATAGGGCAGAGGAAAGGAGTATGAAATTCAAAATCTTACCTACAAAGCTTAGTTAGAACTGACGGGCTCAGCAAGAGTTTCGCGTAGCAACTGACGGCACACGAATTGGAGCACCGTAGCTCGAGAAACAAGCGAATAAAGATGAGGGTGAATAGTGCTCTTTCTCTCTCCTCCTTCTCCTCTCAATGCAGTTGTGTGTGTGTTTGTGGAGTTTATGAGCTGAAAAGTTCGTTAAGTATGCTTTTATATGTTGGACTTGGACTCAATTTGCCCTCGTCCAACCCGTTTGTGTTTTTAATTCTTTTTCACCTACTTTGGGCCAAAACCTTTAAAATTATTTCGATTCTAAAAGTTTTCTTAAGTTTTCCTGATGTTTTTATTATTTTCACATAATATTAAATAGACTTAAGTCAATACTGCAAGCTAAATTACCAGTACATATTTTTATGCAATTTTTTACTAAAATTATATTTTTTGTTGAAAATTACATTTTACCACTCAAAAAAATTTACTGAATTTAAATTTCACCGTTAAATTTTTAAATTAGGACTTCTAATTTCTCAAACCTACTCCGAACAATTTAATTATTTTATATTATCTAAACTGTCCATAAAAATTATAGCTCTTACATCATCTTTCATCATACAATGATTCTAGCCATCCCATTTAAAAAGTTAATTTGTGTAATTTGGCAGGAATATAATCTTGTGTGTGTAACTTTATTATTTGGTGGAAAAAGAAAAGAAAAGAAAAGAAAAGAAAATTGCAAAACCCATCTTAAATCCCAAAACATGAGCCGAGCTTGTTGCCGTGGCTTTAACAATGACAATGGCGCTATCATCATCTTCATGCTTCTCTTCTTCCTATTCACCGCTCGCTCCTCCTCCTTCACTCCCTCGCCACCCTCTCATTAGCCTCAATTTCAAACCCAACTGTCGTGCCCGTGGCGGTTCTTCTCATCCCAAACTCAAAGCCTCCGTGGCTGCGCCGCCACTCTTCTCCGGCGCCACCAGACATGGCCTCGAAACTGTCAACATTGCTGAAGACGTCACCCAGGTTCGCACTTCTCCACCAATTCCTCTTTAGTTTTTCAATTAATTATAAATTTCAAGTCCCTATGTTCTTTATCCTATCAAATTTAAACTTTAATTAACTCCAACTACTTCATTTGCTTCTCTGTTTGTGAAATTTCGGTAGTTGCAATATTAACAAAAGTGGTTAGTAGCAGTAGAAGCTTAGCGTAGCTCAGGAATACATAAATTGCAGTTGAAGCATGTTAGGAATCGATGGAACTGAAATTTTGTGAAATCAGTTGCTACACTAATAATAATACTAATTGTTTCAATGGTGGTAAAAATGATGAATGAATTATGTTTTGACAGGGGGCATTTGTTTATCTTGTTTTAATGGATAGATGTATTAATTTGAATAATATTTTTTTTTTAATGCAAGCTAATGTAGTTGATTGGAAATACTCCAATGGTGTACCTCAACAAGGTTACAGAAGGATGTGTGGCAAACGTTGCTGCAAAACTTGAGTCTATGGAACTCTGCAGAAGTGTCAAGGATAGGTAATTGTTGTATTCATCACAATGTATATACTGTACATAAAATAAATTCTTTGATTGTTTGTTCTGATGTGATATTATTTTGTTAAAGAATCGGTAATCAGATAAGTTATGTAATCACATTCATAATTTTATTGGAAACTTGTCGATGTGGCATAGTAATAATTTATCCATTACTTTGCATTTCGGTTAAATTTTCAGCTTGGCATTTTGTTATATGATTTTCGATCGTCGAATTGGGGACACATCATGAACTGACATACGTTAATGTTTCAAAATCTCAGAATTGGCTTTAGTATGTTGTCTGATGCAGAAGAGTTTGGAGATATTTCTCCGGGGAAGGTAAGTTGGGATGATTTTTGGCATACCGATTAATGTGATATTTGCTTCTCCAGCTAGTTTTAAAACTTCATTAACTATGAACTGTGATGTAATTTTCTTTCCGAAGTTGAGGTTCGGATGTTTGATATTCAATAAATTTCCGATTATGCATTCCCCAGACTGTTTTAGTTGAACCAACAACTGGAAACACAGGACTTGGCATCGCTTTTGTTGCAGCAACAAAAGGGTACAAACTTATAGTAACCATGCCTGCTTCCGTAAATCTTGAAAGGAGAATCCTTTTGCGTGCATTTGGGGCAGAGATTGTTTTGACTGATGCAGAAAAGGGATTGAAAGGGGCAGTTGAAAAAGCTGAAGAAATTGTTCAAAGTACACCCAATGCTTACATGTTTAGACAGTTTGATAACATGAATAATGCAAAGGTTTAAGTCTAAACTCTCAGATATATGACCTTTGCCTGGATAGCTACTGTTCTAAATTATTTGGTTCATTTCTGAAATTAAGATACATGTTGTTAAGCTTTATGTGCACAAATTACAGATCCACTTCGAAACTACAGGGCCAGAGATATGGGAGGATACCATTGGTAATATTGATGTATTGGTTGCCGGTATTGGAACTGGTGGCACTGTTACCGGCACTGGACGTTACCTGAAAATGATGAACACCAACATAAAGGTTCAATTACTGCCTTGAATGTAATTATTTGTTATTTCAAATTAGTGAAATACACTTATTGGTGTTGTGCTATTGACTTCCACTTTAAACTAACATGGGGTCCTGACTCCTGAATTCCAATTTCATAACTTGAAAGAAATTAGGTGCAGTTGTTATTGAATTGGAATAATAAAATACATAAATGATGATAACTTGTGCATTATCATATTCATATTCTAAATCCCTAAGGAATAGGCTCTATGATTATGGTGTTCTTATGTTGGAGGAGAGAAAGAGAAGATTATGAAAGGAAAAATGGGACTAGAAAGAAGACAGAGAATATTTGTACAACTATTTGCATGTGTGGTTAAACCATTAATTTTGATTATGTTTCCAAATTAAGACTTGAATTGTATCCATTGGTTAGATGTATAGACAATTATGCCTATGGTTAATCTGCTGCTTGCATTTAACAGTGCCAGTGATTCTTTGTTTGTTCTATCATCTTTCTCCTATCATTACAGTATGCTTTATTATGTCTTTCTTAGGTGGTTGGTGTGGAACCTGCTGACAGAAGTATAATCTCAGGAGACAATCCAGGTATGAATCTTTTGCAAAGTTCATAAATGCACTCGTTCTTTTTTTAACTGTTTTGCTTCTTGATATTAATTTCAAGCTATTGATTCTCTTCTCAGCTGTTGACTGTATTCCAATGTCTGATGCAGGTTTCATGCCAAACATTTTGGATATCAAACTGCTCGACGAAGTTATCAAGGTAAATAATAAAATCATTCCTCCTCAGTTTTATACTCGCATTTCTATTTTTGTTCACTGTAACTTCATTGCTAGTTCGTTTCTACTTTGGCATTTCTATACTGAAGAACAAACCTTATGATTTTCTTCATTTTGGGTGATATAGAGATTCAATTATGAAACAACTACTGAATTTTATTATGCTTTATTTTTCTTTCCTGGAGTGTCATCTACTTAAAACTTTATAGTTACTAGCTTTTTCTTTTAGTATGCAGTCCTTTTATCTTAATAATTTGCTTCAGTAAATTATTTTGCACAAACTAACTTGCCATATGAGGACACAGGTTACAAATGTTGAAGCTATTGAAATGGCTAGGAGATTAGCGTTGGAAGAAGGTTTGCTGGTAAGTTATCATTTAAAGTATTTTTGAAACTATTATTTCTTTTATTTTCATAATTTTAGTGTCAATTTTCTCTAAAGTTGTTACTTTGTATTTAGTTTTATTTCCGTCTTTTAATTGTTTATACGTCTAGATTCTAGATGTAGAATTCGCTTTAGTTATTGGTTTTCTTTGGATTAGCATGTTGCTGGATATTGCAACGTCTACAAAGAAGTATGTTTTTTGGATTTTACAACATTCATTATAATTCTTTCAAATTTCTTTATAGGTCGGAATTTCTTCAGGAGCTGCAGCTGCAGCTGCCATAAGTTTGGCAAGACGGCCAGAGAATTCTGGGAAACTTATCGTGGTGAGTTCATTTCTTCTTAAAATATTTTGGCTATCTTTTATGTTTTCGTCATTGCAAATGCTCTGGAGTATTCAAATTTTGTATATATCAATTTTTACTATGCAAAAGTGTAGAAGAAACAACTTAAGGATCAAGCTCTAAGCCAATTTCGTTCCCAAAATGATGCCGGAAACTGCCTCCTCTCCCAGCCAGCCTCCTTATGTATTTCCTGAGATGTCCCCTCTCACTTACATGCTCCATTTTGATAACTTCCTCCTATTTTTCCCTTTTTTTTTGTTGGTCTTACACTACACACACACCACACTCACACACACTAGAAGTAGAAAGGGTCCTATATTCCACTCTTGAGATTTGAACCCTGGTGCAGCTTGATGAGAGGCATACAAATCCTCCATCTGTGCCAAGCCTCAGCTGCTCCTATTTTTCCCTTCTTGCTCTTTCATATACCTTACTTTTTTTTTTTGGTCAAATGGATTGCCAATCCTAGGCATTACAAACTCACCCACATTACACTCACACAGAATATTTAAGGGTTCCATCCACTACTTGGCCTAGCCAAGTCTCGAATCCGAGTACACTTGTTGCAAGGCATACATGATGACCACTAGACCAAAGCCTTTCGTGGTTTCATATACCTTACTGAATCCCCATTTTTTGATCCCTGCAGCCCATTGGGCTGTGTCAATTGTGGCCCAATCTGCAACATCCCAGCCCTTATAGTGTATACATTGTTGAGGGTCTATAAATCACTTTTAGCATTGGGGTTTTTTAGGTGTACCCAAGATTGCTCTGTTTGGTAAGGGGGTAAAAGGGGAGGGTGAAATTAGAGGACACTTTTGTGTAATAGAAGTGATTTTACCCAATACTTCTAGTCTTCTACCTCTTAAGTTAACCAAACATTCTCTGATACTGATAGAATAAAAGAAAGCATTCGGAAATTTTTCCCATACAACTAATATAATAGGTATTGTGAATAGAAACAAATTTCGCTATTTTTATTGCCTATATTTAGATTAAGCTGTAGAGTCATTTTATAGTCAATTTTTCTCTCTACGTCTCCTTTGTAATTGGAATTGGATCATTATAGCTCCTTGAAAAAGCCCATTATTTTTCTCTCTACAAGGCCCAGGTTAGGTTGTTAACAACTTAACATGTGTTTATTTCCCGTCCAAAAAAAAAAAAAAAGTGTTTATTTTAGTTTTCTTATCTCCTTGGCTTTGTAATTAGATCATTATGACTTATGTGTATGGTGCATTTTACAGTATTCCATGAGAAACAGAGAAATTATTCTCTTGTTAAGAATGTTTTTCTGATTTTCCATAATTGAAGGTCATTTTCCCTAGTTTTGGTGAGAGATATATTTCAAGTCCTCTCTTCCATTCTATCTATGAAGAAGTTCAGAAAATGTAACAATCACCATTTAAAGATGTGGACAATTGGACTCGTCTTTTGGATATTGGAGTAGTTTACATGCCACCATTCAAGAAAGTAGCTGCCTTAGCCCTAAACGGTATAGGTATAATACTATAATCACATACTTCTTTTTTTAATGAATTTATTTATTAGTCACGCACATTATGTACACATTAACAGTGATATTTTGTATTATTTTCATCTTTGGACTTTTTGCCTCAGATGAATAATTTGAATGAGACAGAGTTCTTGGGAGTAAGCTCAAACAGGATGATGAATGGCCTAATTTGATGTACAATCCTGATTCCCCCCCCCCCCCCCTTTTTTTTTTTTCATTTTTATTCTTTTCATTGCCTTAATACCCTTCACCTTCCTTCATTATTGACTTTATTTCTCCCTCCTATACCATGTTTTTTATTATATATGTAATTTTTTCACCAAGTGGGATAAGGTTTTCTTGTTATATATATATATAATTTATTTTAGCTTGGTCCTATCATGTATCCTGTTTGTGTAGAAATACATATATGGAAAGCATCACAGACTGACAAGAGTATGATAATGGTTTTGTTTGCACTATACTAATGTTTTTATTCAGTGCTTGCGTACTAATTGCATATTGAATCTAAAAATAGCACAGAAACTATGATGAAAAGTATTGAGTGTAAGAATGAAACTACTTGAGAAAGTTACTTAGCTTTGCTGATTTGCTTAAATAGTCATACATCAAATTTATGTGACGATGATAATTGAGGGAAGAAAACAATATTCATGAAATCAATTCTAAAAAGAGCTGGTTAAACTAATTATCATCTAGCTTTTGTATTCACCTAATCTTGATAGTATTAGTAATCTCTCCAACTCTTGAATGGAAAACAATTTCACCTAGTTTTGATTAGCAGATTATGTTGTTAGAACTTGGAACACGTGTTAGCAAGATACTATAAAATATATAATAGATTTATTATGTGACCTAACCAATATATGCTAGATTATGATCATGATTGTATTTTCTATTTTATTTTATTTTTTTCATCTAGATGAGACAAGTAGCAGCATTGCCTCCTCCGGTTTAAAAATCTAACATATAGTAGCAACATCACCTAGTACTAGTAGTAGTAGACAAAGGTTGAAAAAACACATGGACTTGGCACTTTGGATCGATTTTTTCTAGGTCCCATAATGGAGGAGGCGAATGCAACTACACAAATGAAATATTGAATTCCCATTTGAAATTCCCTTCTATTTTGGGCGACTTTTCATTATTTACTTTTTGGCATACTTGCAAGCAATGTTACAAGGTTAAACAAACACTAAGCTTTAGGTAGGATAGCAGAATCTTTATTATCTCTGAAACTGACATTTGTCTCTCATAGGCTGGTTCCAATAAAAATAAATATGTTCTCCATCACGTTTTTAAGGAATCGCCACTCCTTTTCTGCCATCACTGGTCCATATGTTTAGCCTAATTTTGAAGGCCAATTAATGCTGTGGACTTATACTAAGCAAACCACTTCATTTTCCACATTATGGCATCGATGTTGAGAGAGAGAAGGGAAGAGAAATAAGACAAAAGAAAAACTGAAAAAAAAAAAAAAAGAAAAAAAGAAAAAGAAACGTTATTTGACTATTTGTATACTTAAAATTAGTGTCTACTTAAAACACTAACTTAAATAACAATAAAGATGAGATAGATAAAATAAAGGGAGTGACCACTGTTATTCTTGTGACATGTTCAAATAGTTAGAAATATCAAAGGATTAGATAAAAGATGACTCTGATTTTTCAATTCTCCAGCTTTGATGCTCGATTTTGGGACCTTTAAAATCACAATCTAATTAATAGTTATAAATTAAATATGAAATACCAATTTAAGTGTAAAAATATTATTTTTAAAAATAAAAAAAGAGGGGGCATATAGAACCTAATCTTTTATCACATGAATAGGACAAATCCTAAATTGCATTGAAGGCAGTGGGATCACATAGTAATTGGGCCAATAACAATGATTTAGTATCTTGTCCTTAGTCTCGTTTAGTCTTTTCATGCCATTGGCTTGAAATTTTCCCATATAGCTGAGTTGTTTATATAGTTAAAACTTAAAAAGTTAAAACCATAGAAAAGGATCAATTCTATGGTTTTCTTCGTATAGCCCTATTGTAAAATGAAGAGCTTCACAATTCACATATAGCATCTTAACCTCTATTTATTTATTTATTTATTTTTTCGCGGTGGTCCCAATTATTTGTCTTGTACGAAAGGGAAGGGCCTATTGAGGAAGATCATGACAAGTGTGGGGTGCTCTTATCTCACATGAGATGATGAGAGCCATGCAATAATGCTTAGTTAGGTACAAAATTATATTAAACATTATTTAGTGTGGCTAACGGGTGTAATAGGTTTAATTGCACCATTAACACCAACCGTCATTTAATTAAAGGTTAACACAAAATAAACTAGTGTTCGAATTATGTTTATGGAAAATGCTAAGATTAGATATGGTGTATTATAAGTTCACTAAAAGTAGGTGTTTAAATATTTTTTAAACCAAATTTTTAATTAAGTTGTTACGCAATTTTTTTTTTCATAGGTATTATAAGTTCACTAAAAGTAGGTGTTTAAATATTTTTTAAACCAAATTTTTTTTCATACGATGACAACAACACCTCTTTCTCTTTTTCTTCTTTTATTATTGTCATCGTTATTGTCATTGTCTTTTTTTTTTCATATTTTTTTGCGTGCTTCTTTTTTCAATATTGTTGTTGTCATCGCTGCTGCCATTGCCATTGTTGTCGTGGCTGCCGTCACCGCTATGTCATCATTGTTGCCGCCACCTTTCTTCCTCTTCTTGTTTAATTTTTTCTTTTTTTTTCTCTCCTCATACTCTTTTATTATCATCATTGTCGTCATCGACTCCTCCTCGTCTTCAGCTTCTTTTTTTCTTGTATATATAACACAAATTTTAGTACAAAGCATAGAAATTTTAATATACAACACAAAATTTTTTAAAGGACTATAAACACAAAACATTGGCACTCAACCAACAAAATATGTACAGTACAAAAATATTGATGCACAACAAAAAAATTTTGGGGCACAACAAAAAATTTTGGTGTCCAATACAAAAATTTTTAAAGAATCACGTGTCTAAAATATTGACACCTAATCAACACAATATGTACATGATATGAATTTTGATGTATAACACAGAAATCTTAATGCATAGCACATATAAATTTCAATGGGCAACAGAGAAATTTTAAAAAATCACATATCCATAATATTAACTTACCCAACTAATAAAATATATTCCTCGCAAAAACTTATGTGCTATATATGCACAAATTTTTGTATTATATATAAATATTTATATTATGTTCAAAAATTTTTATATTATACCAATAAATTTGTATTATGTGTACTTACTATATCAAAAAATTTGTATACTCTTTGCTGTGGTGCAAAAAGCACAAAAAATGAAAAATGGTGACCTATACGTGTTTTTTTTTTTGCTTGACATGCACGAATTTTATTGAATTTGATTAAAAAACACGTGTACATGCATTATTGTTATATGTTAAGGTAATTTAACCGGATTTATTTGAATGGTGATAAATGTCATCTTTTCATTATTCAATTATAGACTAAATTAGAAAATTAGTTTGTCAAATTAAAGATACGCATAATATACATTAATTTAGTTCTTAAAAAAATTTTTATCCATGAATTAATATATATGGCATCATTTTAGTTCGAAAGATTTATATTAATTTTGTACTTAAAAAATATGTGTGAAATATCCATCTGGTCTGTGAAATATACATTTGACATCAACGTGATATTTGAAAAATGTATAAACTTATTACTTAATATCAAATATATGTTTCAAAAACTAAATTAAAGTATTTTACAGGGTTAGAAATTAAATTGATTTTTAAATTTTTTAGACTAAATAATGTTATTTTAAAATAACTAAATAAATATCATAATTTTTTTTCAAAAAAACAAAAAAAGAAAAAAAAAAAACTAAGCTAATGTACATACAATTGTTTTGATTTGTTCTAATGTACATATAATAATAGTACACGTTACACCAAATTCAACCCGATGCACCTAATGTGTATATTGGTGGATTTTAACACGTCTATACATAAGAAAGCATAAATCTATGGCACATGAAAAATCGTTAAAACGTATCTAAAGTAAAAATAATCCATTGAGATTTTGTTGGCTACAATGGAAAGTAATATATATGCGAATGCACCATCATCATTGTGTCTTTCATCTTTTTGGATCGATGTGCATATAGCTAGGATTTATTAGATTTCCACGTTCGTTAAACAAGTTGAATATTGCATATGCTATACAATTATATTCAAAAACTTTGAGAGCTCATAATAATATGCCAACTTACTGCTACGAAAAAGTTCTATCTAGCTTGCATTAGCTCATAACTTTGAGTTTTTTTTTTTTTTTTTACAAATTTATATTTTCTTGTTGGAATATATAATGACAAAACTTATTTTAGTGTTCAATTTTTTTTAAATTTTGTCTTTAATAATTTATCTCACTATATGTCAGTTATTCCATGTTAAAAAACTTTCACTACCTCATCTTTTTTCTTATCACATACATTCACGTTTTCTCTTACTTCATACATTCACGTTCACATAACTTCTATGATTATCTCTTTCCTACCTTACTTTCTCCCACCTTACGTTACTGTAACTGCAGAATAGAAAAAAATTTTTTTTTATATTTATCTTCTTTTGCATCCTTCTCACTTCACTTAAATATAACGTAAAACCTAATATAATTTGCTTTTCATCATTAAATAAAAGTATAAAACCATGCTTATATCGTTGTTTTGATTAATTAGTGACAACATATCAATGAAAAATTCACGTGAACGTCATTGACCGACTTGGTAAGTTTATGCCAGATAGACAAAATATGAGGGAAGAACAGAGGCAGCAACCCTGACCAAAAGGCATCCCAATTACCGAGAGAGTATTAGATAAGAAAAATAAATTGATACATCGAGTGGTCTAACTAATATGACAACCCTATTAGAAAATTTCACAAATAAATTTAGAATTGCCGCTCATCAATACTCTATATCAGGTACTCTAAGTTATACATCCAATAAATAAATTTATATTGTTAGTTTATCATTTAACTTGAATTATTTCTACAATATATTTGTATTAATATACTTTTAGTATCATTTATCTATAATTTATCTAATTGAATGTATTCTTAAGTTTTTAAAATACATTATTTTCATGTCAATAATAAATTTTTTAAATATTCAAATACTCCTAAGAAGTTGGTCCAAGTCATAGACAGAATGATAATAATATAGATAGAAATTCTGTATATTTATTTAATTAATAATCTATTTTTCTTTAAGTTTTGATTCAATAAACCTTTTATTATTGTCTAAAATAATATTGTTATATATATATTATTATATTATCTTAATATACTTTAAATACTTATAATGTTAATTATTGAGTAATTTAATTATTTTTGAATATAATATTATAAAAATATAAAATTTTCTAACTATATCATTATAAGAAAATTATATTAAATATATGTTTAACAATATATTTGTTTTTAAATTTCCTTACTGTATAACAATAAAATTTAGTTGATAATTTTGGTGTATTTTTTTTTTACTTTTCTTCCTACAATGTTATATATTAAAAGTGCCAATTTTTTAGCACATAAATTTAAACCTAATAATTTACTATTTTAATATAATTATTATGCTACCATTTTAATGTAATTTTAATATTTATGAATTATTTATCTTTAAAGAATAATTATATGCCAACGAGCTATAGCTTAAATGGTATAGTCTCCCCACACTCATTTAGGTAGCGTTTGTTTTGAGGTACTGAGACAGAGATTGAGAGACTGAGACTGAGACTGAGACTGAGACTCACTATCATATTTGTTGGTTCAGAGATTAGTACTAAATTTTCTGTCTTTATCCCAAAATTTTAGTATTTTAGTACTTCCAAAAAGTAGGGACACATGGGACTAAAATTTTTAGAGATGGAGACTGAAATTTTAATAACATTTTATATCTAAAATCCTCTCATTTCAGTTAATTAATTCCAATTTTACTCTTTGTGCAAATTAAATTAGAGTTTCATTCTTGTTTCAATTTCTATCTCACACTTTGCACCAAACAGAATACTGATATTTATTTCAATCTCTGTCTCTTAGTCTCTGTCTCTCAATCTCAGTTTTTCTGTCTCTGTCTCTCCACCAAACGCTACCTTAGAGGTTGCGGGTTCGAGTCTCCCTATCTTTAGTAAAAAAAAATTATACACTAAAAAATAATTATTTGATTTCTAAAAAATTTAAAATACACTCTTTTAACATTCTAGAATTTTAAATTTCATATTTTTTTTAATATTCTACGATATTTTTAACGTTTAGTTTAATGCACAAAAACTGTTCAAATACTTTCAATAAATATATATAACATTGTAAATTATAAATGACAATTTTTTCACTTATAATAAATTTATACGGTTACACTTGAATCATTTTTCAAATGATACCTTTTAAAAGGAACTTAGAATACCTATCATGCATTTATATTTTACGTGCCACTATCTATTTTGTTTAGTTATTCAGAGTTTGGATAATGACAATATTAATGGGTATTCTATGTATTTTATTGCTTCTAATAAATTTAATTTTGTATGTTTTATTTCTTATAAAAAAAAAGATAGGGAACCAAGTGTCTAACTAGTCAAGAATTGAACAACTTAATTAATCATAATTATTTTAATTTTTTATTAAATTATAATTTGAATAATTGATATTAATTGCTGGTTTTGCAAAAATAGGGTTTGTGTAATAACACAAGCCATCATTGACGTCAATCACGCTGCTGTTTCTTCACATTCTTTCTCCACGGCTGTGGTGCTTGATTTTACTCATCAACTCATCAAATGCGCCGACCTTTTCCATCCAATCATCCAACCCGTCGCTACCTCCTCGGTTCTCCACTGTGCATGCCACTGTTAGCGGTGCTGTTCGTGGTAGTGGTGCAATTGGTGTTTATGGTTGCGGTGATTGATTTCACTCATCAACTCATCAACTGCACCGAACCTCTCCATCCAATCATCCAACCCATTGCTGCCTCCTCGGTTCTCTGTTGTGCGTGCCGCCATTAGCGATATCATTCGTGAGTGTAGTGCAAATGGTATTCACGACTCGATCGCGTCGTCGTACCCTCGCAAGGACCATCACATCGAACTGTTCTTACACAAAGATGCTACCATCTTGGTGCAAGGCTTCTGGCATAGAGCATCGTCCATAGAGTTTTCAAGTTTGGAGGGAGGATTGAATAGCACATTGATTGATGTTCATGAAAACAATTCAACGGAAGGCAATGAAAAATTGAGTGTGGGTGATGTTGTTATCCAACAAGGGGCAAAAGTACGTTGGAGAGGCTGTTTTTGCATCGTAATGGATTGTATGACAATGTATTATGTGAATGTTTCTTATGCATGCTAACTAGATGTTTTTTTAGTCAATCTATTTGGAAAAATCTTGTACAATAATGTGGTTATTTGAGAGATTAATGAGGTGTGTCTTTTTCTTGAACATGTTGCATGTTTTTTTCATTACACGGTTGTATTATTTTTTCCTTTAAAGCGAGTTAAACTCTTTTCAACAAGTGCGTTTTTTTGTTTTAATTTAGTTAACGCTAGTTTATATATCGGTACGAGTGGATATCTCTTGGTGTAAACCCTCGAATAACTATTTTGCTCAACTCCCATATGTGTTTGCACTATTTTTTTATTTTTTAAAGAAGTAGTTTGTTATGTAGTAATAATCTTGAGTTGATAAAGATTTTTTTGGGTGTCTTTGATTGAAGGTCGACGAAGTTACCGACATCATTGTGCTGGAAAATGATGAGTTGGAGTTGAGACATGAGGTTTGAATTATTCCTTGTTGTTGTTACCATAGTATAATGAGTGAGTTTATGCTAGTTTTAATTGGTACTGCCATTGAACATTTGGTTTTTCCATTGCATTTTTGCCAGATCATAGTGGGATCAGTGAAGAGAAAATCCCAGTCATAGGAATGTGTTTTGATTTGTTCCCTTTGGCACAGAAATTTTATGCAAATTATGCAAAGAAATTTGGGTTCATAACTAAAGTCAGGAACATGAATTTCGACAAGATGAGAAAGGAATCAAAGGTACCCATTAATCAATCTATTCACTGCACCCAAGAAGGTTATCGGGATTCTCGGGTGAAGGCAGCAACTCGGACAAACAGAATACAACCACGAGATACAGAGCAAGGATGTATGTCATGTTGGACAGGGAGAAGGAAAGTTAGACTGTGTCTAGATTAGAATTGAGGCATTTCTACTCCTGTTTGGCTAAGAAATTGGTCCACTATCATGAGTATAGGGAGTTAATCATACATGCTAAGTGTGTCATTACGAATAATGACAAGGCTAGCATAAAATCCAACAAGACATACATAGCACTGGCTAACGAGGTTGGTGGGTTTTCAAACTTGAGTTTTTCAGAAAGGAACTACATCACAAGCAAACTCCGTTGTGCTTACAAGAATGCAGACTTTTAAGGAGATGATGAATTATTTCGTGCGAATGAAAGATATCAATCCGAACTTCTTTTATGCGATAGATGTTGACAATGCTAATAAGTTCAAGAGCGCACTCTGGGTAGATGCAAGGTGCAAGGCTTCATATGAATATTATGGAGATGTGGTGTCATTCGACACCACGTACAGAAGAAACAGGTATGTATACTTTTGGGTTAATTGCAAAAGCCTTTATTTTTTTGAATTTATTTTTGCATTCATCATTTGCTTCTGGTGTTTTTGCAATCATAGTCTACCGTTTGCATCATTTGTTAGTGTCAACCATCATGAGAAGTCTACTCTTGGTTGTGTTTTACTTGGGAGAGAGGAGATCCTTAGTTTTGAGTGGATGTTCACACAATGGGTGAGATGCGTGAGAACTACACCAAGGGGGATCATCACTGACCAGTGCAAGGCCATGGCTGGTGCTATTAGGAAGATCCTACTGAATACTGTCTACTGATAGTACATCTGGCACATACTGAGGAAGATACAATCAAAGCATGGAGGTTATGCTAGGTACAGAGAATTGAATGCTAAGATGAGCCACATTGTGTGGAATTCACCTTCTGTGGACTCTTTCGATGTTGACTGGGCTGGATTCATCAAAGAATTCGACCTAGGTCAGAACAGATGGTTATCAGGTCCGTGACCGTTTACTTACTTCGGGTTTATTTATTGCATATGGTTTATTTATTTACTTTTGGTAGGTTTTTCAGTTTAACTTGGTTGTTATTTTGTTTTAGGAGTGTGGTCATTAATTCTTTTTTATCTTGTCAGTGGATGTTCTTTTCAAAAAGAAATGGATGGTTTCTCTCATTAAGAAACTGGATGTTTTTTAGTTTGTGTTATCGTTTCTTTGGATGTGGTTATCTTGTTGTCTCTAATCGACACTCTTATGCTAATTTTTTTAGACCTTTATGCCAATCGACGAAAGTGTGTTTCAATATTCTTTAAGGATGAATTTTTGGCCGGTATGAGAAGTAAACAGAGGAGTGAAAGTATGCACGCATTTTACAGGGGTTTCTACATTGCAAGAATCCTTTGGTTCAATTCATCCATAAATACGACAATATGCTTGGAAACAAGGAACAGAAGGAGCTGAAAGATGATGCTGCGGACTCGAAAGGAGTCATTCCATATGTATTAAGCACTACCATTGAGAGACAGTTTTAGCAAGAATACACGAGTAATATGTTCAGGGACGTTCAACTGGAGTTAAGGAAAAAGCTTATTGCGTTATTAAATTTCAAACCTTACACACCGAACACAACCCAGTTTAGCATCTACATGTAGAGTCAACTCAATAGGAACTAATCGCAAAGAGCTTGAACACATTCAACATTCAAAAATATTGAGCAGCGGGAGCATGCAGATTCCACCGATTTAAGGGAGAAACACTAATATAGAATCCAAATACCATCAACTTTTTTAACATTCAATAAAGAACTAACAATATGGAAAATAAACAGCATCCAATTTTTTTAGCGGGAAAGAAAAAGATTTTTGCTACAAATAAAACAGTCCAATATATCAAAACAGTAATATCCAATCTAATCTCTATGCACACGCATCTCAACAAGTGGGGACCCTAATGATAGCAACATCCAATGACCAGCAATTGCATCGACCCCTATTCACCACAATCGAACCCAATTTTATTCCGAGGAAAAAACCAGCACACTGGAACTCTGTTTTCATGCATTTTTGGCCAATTCAGAAAACAAAATGAACAACTAATATTTGAGAAAATCCAATTCGAATCCTACAATCAAACCTCTAATTGTACACAGAAGTAAATCCAATAATTCGAAAAATGGAGTGCTTAACACATGATTAGCAAGACAGACTCAAAAGCTTATAACCCATTCGATGTCTCAGTATATGAATATAACCATTCAAAGCAAAAGTATAACCATGTCTCAGTATTTGTTATAGTTGTACATAGAAGTGACACCCTAACAGTTATCAAGTAACACCCATGATCAAATACTTACCTACCGAGGAGTGCTTTCAGGCGATGCTTCACAGCCCCACCAAGAGGAGTCTGACGTGGCGTTCATGGGGGCAGAACATGCGAGTCACCTTCAAGCTTCAATGGTGCGGTGTTGACGACATGCAGCAATAACGGAAGGCTGGGCTGAGCTTCAACAACGTGGCAATGACGACATGCTGCAGTAGCGGCGGGATTCACTGAGCTTCTGACACTGACAGTGTCTCGCAGTTGGAAAGAAACCAAGCAGCTGACCTGGGTTGATGGCGGGCAGGAAATGCGCACGACAAACGTGGGAGGGAGGTACTGTAGTTTGGAGATTTTGGATGATTCTTCAGTAAAACTGTGAAAGGTGGGGTTAACTACGATTAATTTGGTCCACTATGGGTAAATTGTGATGTTGCTTCTTACTTGTATAGTGGAATGAGCTTCGAGGTCCAGCCCAATAAGAGTTGGCAGGAGTTAGCTGGACTCCCTCTTGGTTCCCTAGCGAATTTTTTCCTATAAAATAAACTTCCAATTACTACTGATAATGTGCAAAATTAATACATTGAACAATCCTATAATGTTGTTAATTATGATAAAAAAAATTATATTTGTTAATTTACTAACATGCTACCATTTTAATAATCTCTTAGTACCTATAATGTATATGTAATTTAAATGTTAGTCATACAAATTAAAAACAATAATTTATTTTTAAAACTATTGTCTTAGTAATGCTAATAATTTAAATATTCCTAAAAAATAAATTAAAAATTATAATATTATGTAAGTAGAATATAAAGTAAAACTAATTACTTTTTATAAAATATTTAATTAATTTATTTTCATGCACAGTAATCTTATAATTACTTATAACTGTTCAAATATGGAATGTTGCACATTCCTTCAATGCGCTAAATTATGATAAGAAACCTTTTAATATAAAAATGTTAAAAGAATCCTTACCATTTAAATTATTATTATATTATTCTGCTAGCATGGTATGTACTTTTAGTACACTCTGATTACTAATTTTTTCTTATTAACTCAAAATAAACTCTTAATGTGTTCTTTTTAAATACCACCATAAATTCATGGAAATAAATCTAATCCAAGTAGTAGATGTGAATATAATATAACTAGTTAGTATTCTACATATGTGTTTAAGTTTAGAATCGTGATACATTTTTAATAGATGAATGAATTTTAAAAAAATATTATTTTATTATTATATGCTAGCATATTAATGTATCGTAGTAGACATTATGTGTGAGCATAATTGATCTTAAAAAATATATTTATTTAAAACCATTACAAAAATCAATATGAAAAAGAATGATAGTGCCTAACAAAAAAAAAATTAAAATTTATATACAAAAAATTTTGTAAAAATGAAAATGATACTTAAAATATTTATTTACCAATTAAAATGAAAAATATGTAAACTTTAATGAAAACGAAAATATAGTTAATTTAAAATGCTTTATATTTAAAAAATCATTTTGGTATAATTCACAAAAAAAATAACAAAATAAAAAATTAAATAAAATATATTTCAGGTAATAAAATGATATAATTTATCAATTCAAATGATATAGTACAGTAACATAAATAGTAAAAATTAAAATGATAAATCTAAGCAAAAGCATACAAAATAAAAATTATTAGAAATAAGAGAATAAATAAAATACGAACCAATATTATCGTTACTAATCTAAACGTTTAAAAACAGGAAATAAAATATACAAAATAAAAAATTCAGGCAAAAGCAAAAATTGTCATTTCTCATATAAGATAATTAAATAAAAAATGCTATAAAACAATAGATGAAACAGAGAACTTTATATAAAATAAATTATGATATACAAAGATAGCATTCTTAAAATGATTTTTATGTATTTTAGATTCAAACTATATCGTATTGACTACTTCATCTAAAGAAAATATTCCATAACAAACACAATGTTAACATGTAAACAAAAAGATATAATGTCACAATAAAATAATAAACATTTAAAATAATCTGATGTTGTTATAGATCGTATGTGATTTTAACTTGGTTATAACAGTTGTGAATAAAAGATTTTAAACAAAAAAGTTTTATTAGAAAATAGAATAAAACTATTTTAATACACAATGATTAATATTTCGTTATAATTAAAAGAAAAAAGAATTTATTTAACAAATAAAAGAATTTTTATAAAGAATAAAATAAAATATTTGATAATTAAGGTTGTTAAATACTTCTGGAGAACAAAATTTGAATAAAATAAAGTCAAACAACGTTACAATATTATAAAGTGTAACAAATTTAAAAAAAAATATTTTTAAATATCATTTAAATATTTGATAGTTACTTATCTCTTTTTTGTAATCACTATAATGGAAGTCATTCTTTATTTTTGTAATCATCAAAGTACTATTTTTTTAGTCGTTACAAAATTTATCATTTTTTGTCCCTGAAGTTTGACAAAAGTTTCAAAAATACCTCTAAGTTTTATTTTGTTTCAATTTTGTCCTAAAAGTTTTCGATTTGCATCAAATATACTCCTGATGGCTAATTTTTCAGAAAATTAAAGACCAATTCAACAACAATTTTATAAGAACAACCCTCAACACAAACAAATCAAGCATAATTTTCATGCATTATTGTTAGATTGATCTTAATTGTTTTGAAAATTTAGCCATCGAGGGTATATTTGATGTAAATCGAAAACTTTTGGGACAAAATTAAAACAAAATAAAACTTAGGGGTATTTTTAAAATTTTTGTCAAACTTTAAGGACAAAAAGTATACTTTACCCACATATAAATTTAATACGAGTACATAAATTAGACAAAATGTTCGAGTATCCCACAATTGTGCTCAAAATTTTCAAGAGGATGCAACAATACTTCAAACTCTGCTACCAATCCCAAGGATATGTCATTACTGTAGCGCACGTCTATTTCACTATGAAACATTCGAGATGTGCTATAATGGGGGGAAAAGTCTCTCTTCCTGAGTAAATGCTCCTCAAGAATTTCCTAAAATCTTTCTAGATCCCTTTGTAGAAGGAAACCATTTTAGAAAACATATTCGTGGTAACAATCATGTATTTTTCTTCACTTCGTGTGGTGTGTACATGGACGAACAACAGGCTATAACAGGTCATGGTATATATACATTTCGTACTCAAGGTTGAATATATCACATTATAGGAGGATTTTATCTGGATTAGGGCACGTGACCACATTTTTTACAACTGTACATATATGATATTGAGCACGAGTTGCAGAATAGGATGTTGGAGAACACACAACTACTTGAAAGATTGGTTCTCAAGTTACAATAATTGCTACACCAGTATAATCCTTTTCTCCATGTGTTTCGCTAGCTTGCACAATGGTCGGATGTACATGAGTGTAGTTTGATCATTAGAGAGCGACCTGCTAATCAGCCACAATATAGTCTTCCAACTGCCTTGCAGGTAGCAGCTATAATTGTTGGTGATGACGTTGAAACAATGATTCCTGGACGAGATATTAAGGTGCAAACTCATGTTGGTAGCCTGAGAAGGATTCAGGAATTGGTTGGCTATTATGATCCACTACAATATCCTCTTCTTTTTCTATTTGGAACTCATGAATAGGATATCAATACTCGAAGTCAAAGTGAAAACAAAGAATTATGTCGAACATATTATAGCTATATGTTCCAGGTATAAATCCCTATTTTTTATGCAGTATAGACTTTTGAAAATTCTGCCAAAAAATTGTTTAATGTATCTAACTTTTTTTCCAAAATTTTAAAATTTATAGATCCACACGATGATCATTCCACTATATTGTAAGAAGGGCGACTTCTACAACAATATGTTGTAGATAACTATGTGAAAATTGAAAGACAAAGTTAAGATAGGTTCGAATTAGACAAAAAAACTACGGGTTGAACTATACCAACGCTTATAAGATGCCTTGCACACAGGAAAAATCAATGCAAGTAAATATTATTGGATCTAATGGCTACTTCTTAAATCATTAAGAATTATCCAAAATAATTATTGAAACTATAATATTTCTTTCTATATTTGTCTTTAGAAAATGTTGGAAGAAAAATAACGATATTATCATCGTTGTTCATTTGTAGTCATCGAGACATGACCCAACGATACGAAGATGGAATGGCTATCGTTATTAAAGAAGGTAAGCAAGATATGTTTCTCACAATGACATGCAATCCATATTGGACTGAAATAACTCCAGAAATCAACCTAGTTTAAACTCTACAAGATCGTCCAAATCTAACAACTAGATTTTTTTGAGCAAAATTTGAACAACTGAAAGAGGATGTAATTACTAAAGGTATCTTGAGAAAAGTGAAGAGTTATATTTATGTCACTAAATTTCGTAAAAGAGGATTGCCATATGTATATATCTTGCTAATCTTAGAAAACAATGACAAGTTAATTGACCTAGAGCATTATGATAATTTGGTACGTGTAGAGATACCCTCTAAAGAAGTAGAGCCACACCTACATGATGTAGTGCTAAAACATATGATCTATGGTTCTTGCAGAACACTTGATCAATCTTCACCCTGCATGAAAAATGACCAATGTAAACGCAACTACCCAAAAGAGTTCACAGCAGAAACACGATGAGGTGACGACTCATATCTGCAATATAAGCAACGATTTGACACTCCGGTACCGATTAACTAAAATGTCACAATTGACAATAGATGAGTTGTTCCATACAATCCTTGGCTACTACTAAAGTATGATTACCATATTAATGTTGAGATATATAGTAGCATGCAGAGTAAAAAATATCTCTATAAGAGTTGCTACAAGGGTCCAGACCCGGTTGCAATAGAAGTTCACAAAGGTTCTCATGTTGAAACGGTCCAACAGTTTGTTGATGCAAGATGGATCGCTGCTCCAGAGGCATGTTGGAGAATATTTAAATTTAACCTTTACCAAATGTATCCATCTGTGAAAAGGTTACAAATTCATTTGCCAAATCAACATCAAGTGAGCTTCTATGATCACCAAACCATTCCTGAAATACTTAACGATGATTATTTCTCTAGAATAATGCTCATTGAATTCTTTGCCCTAAATTGGGAGGAAGACCAACAATCTAGGCATCTTATGTACAGAAAAATCCCAGAGTATTATACTTGGCATAACAAGCAAAAGGAATGGCATCAGCATAAGACACAGAGGAGATCCATCGGTAGAATTTATGCTGTATTACCTTCAAAAGGAGAAAATTTGTATTTGCGTATTCTGTTATCTAATGTTAGAAGACAAACTAATTGGGATGACTTGCTAACAGTGAATTGGGTCTAATATTCATTCTTCAAGCAATCTACTGAACACCAAGGATTGTTAGAGAGTAACGGTAGCATCCATGCGTGTTTGGTTGAGGCTTCTATTTTACGATTGTCATGTGCTTTACGAAGGTTGTTTGCTACTATCTTAATATTTTGTGAGCCTATAGATGTAAGAAGCCTATAGGATGAATTTTTTTCATATATGGTGGATGATTATCCATCAACCAGTACTACAACAACTTTAGTATTAACAAATTGGCTACTCAAGGATATAAATAACATCCTCCTTCAGCATGAAAAACAGATTACACAATACAATTTGCCAGCTCTAACTTTTGAAAATGATAATGACAACTTGATATCCAGAGTTATCTGTAACAACCTACTACACAAAGTCTTATGCTTTAGTTATAAAACTGAGGTGGCAAGATATTACGACCTCTAAAAGTAAAAATATATATAATAATAGTTGAAAGAAATTAGTATATTAGGAGCCTTGAAAAATGGTAAAACAAAAATCACAAAATAAAAGCGCAACACTCAGAACAATGATTACTTACGTGCGACAGATTTATACAAAGGATAAGAGTAGAGGATCAAGATTACAAAATAACAAGCTCCTAACTCAGCCTACAGAGCCAAAGCTAGCTGGAGAATATTTACATATATATGTACATGACCCAAAGCCCAAACTGACGCATACACAAAACCCTAGTTCTCTAAAATAACACAAGCTTCTAAAAGGAGAATCTATATAAGTACATATATCAAAAGGATCAAAAGAAAACCCCAAAAATCCAACCCGTTGTAGAAGCTCCAGACCCCTAGTGAGGTGCCGCTCGACCTGTATCTGAAAAACAATAACACAGTATGGGGTGAGAACTGGAGGTTCTCAGCATGGTAAAGGTGCAACGCATATGGTCCTGGGAATGCCAGAGGCAATCCTAGAATGCCGTCACTCGGATATAAAGCTTAAGGAACTAAAAGCAGAAGCAATTAAGTGGGTGTTCATCTAGAGGTTTTCAATCCTAACTAAACTTAACCTGCATACTATTCCTTTCCACCTTTCCTCCGTTCCTCCGTCTCTTATGGGTTGCACAGACAAACAAGCAAAACAAGGCAAACAAAAGTAGTTCACAAGTAATACAGATAACAATTATAACAAATAGCAGACTATAATAACGTAGGCAATCTCATATAGTTCACAAGCAAGCAAAACATACAATATGCACATGATGTATGCCTATCCTATGGCTGTTGATATCAACTGTCTGTTACGTAGCCAACCCGACATGTCCTCAAGCTCAAAACTCACCATGGGGAGAATCCCCAAGCTGACATGGGGAGACAACACCCCAAGCTCAAAAACATCCATGGAAAAAGTCCCAAACTGACATGGGAAAAACAATACCACAAGCTCAATGTTATCCATGGGAAGAATCCCACGCTGACATGGGGAGATGACACCCCAAGCTAACATGGGAGAGACAACACCCGAAGCTCAATATTATCCACAGAAAAAGATCCCCGGCTGACATGGGGAAGACAATGCCTCAAGCTCAATATATTCAATCATTTCTTATAATTATCATTTTTAATCTTAACAATGATTCATATCTCATCTCATCATTCTCAATGTCACTTTACTCTCTTAATTGCCTTATATACCACCTTCATCATCTTTATCAATCAAATACCATCTTCTCTAACCACTTATTACCATTTAAAAGTCTTTCTTCATCTCCAAGTTTTCACAATTTCCTAACTTCATCCTATTACTAGGCTTACTAACAATATCTAGGGCTAAAGGAACAAAAATAGAAGTTTAAAGGTTTGAATTTGAGCTTTAAAATATAAAATCTATTTTTACTGAAACAGGGGCCATGCGTACGCGTGGGCGTACTTTTTTCCTTCCTCATGTACGCAAGCACCTTGCTCGCGTACGCAAGCTTATGCAGAACAGCAAAATGCTGAATGCTGCAGAATTTTTAGTTTGCACTCTTAACTTCCGACGCGCATAACTTTTTCGTTTTAAATTATTTTTCTTCCGTTCTTTGAATGGTGTAAACTTCACAGACCAAATTTTTATTTGAAATAAGTTTGAAATAATTTGGAGGTTCGGAAGCCAATTTATAGCTCGCCGAAGTTTGTTAAAAATCAAGTTTTTATCCAAAACTTCAAACCTCGATTTTTACCACATTTTTCAACTTAAATCAACCTTTCAAGTTTCCAAACCAACCTCAAACAAACTGAAATCAATCCCAACTCTTGTCAATCACCCCATTACTCATTAACATGCATATACCTTAATTTTCAACTCCAAGAACTAAACAAATCAATGTAGTCTCAAGCTTAATCATTAGCATATGATCATTATATTATTCATTCAACATGTTCAATCATCAACCTTTCTCCACATTCATAACATCCAACAACACACCCATTTATCCACATACCATCATAACACACATAGCTTTACTAAAGCCACCAAACATGCACCAAACATACAATTCAACATATCTTAAGTCATCTAGCCTAAGTTTTCACAAGACATTCCATATTACATACGAGAAACTAAAATCATACCTTGGGTGATTTCCTCGTATAACCTAAGATCATTCAATTAGGCAAGGTCCAAGCCTCCACTAGCAAAATCCAGCACCCAAAGCTCCCACTCAAGCTTTCAATCTTTTCAATTATGTTCCAAATCCACTTATAAACTACCTAACACACATTATCACATCCATACACATAAACTCAATACTTGATCATAATTAACTAAGAGATTTACTAGGGTTTGAAGATCCTTACCTTGCATGTGCGTTAATCAAACAAAAGCCCGCTAATTCCTTAAGTTAACTTGACCCTAAACATAAAATTAACCAAAGATCTCAATTCCTCACAACATTCAAATTTTCAAAATTGGGGGAGGAGAAATTGGAAATAGAAATGTGGCTTCCATACCTAATAGAGTACTGGGCTTTGTAGAGCTCGTTATTGTGGACGCGTGGCCCCAAACGGTGCGGCGATTGGAGCTCCGAATCAAAAGTTATCTTGATTTGATTTGAGAGTTAGGATTTGTAAATTCTCCTCCCTCCCTTCCTATGTTTTCAGCATTCTTCAATGAAGAAGGAAGGGGATGAGCTGAAGTTTATTTATGTTAAGGGATTGGGTTGGACCTTGGGCCCAATACGGGCCCGGTTCGCCTGGTTCGTCCCATTCTTGGACCAAACTCTTTAAAATTAGTGTCAAAATTCTTATTTTAATTAGCTCTGTTACGTTAAACTATCAAATTTCATTTTTCTAATTACTTTGATTAATAATTAATTTATTGGTTAGTTATTTACTAATTACTTGGGGTTTACATTATCCAAGAAGAATCGTCCGTCGAAGTACCCCAGGAATACCTGAATTCCATAGAAAGATTGAAAAATGACCAATCTAAAGCTTTCAAGTGCATTATGAATACAATTTATCGAAGAGAAAGTGGAGTGTTCTTTCTAGATAGGCCGAGGGGAGCAGGGAAACATTTTTTTACAAATTTATAATTACAGAATTGAGAAATAAAGGTCATATTGTCTTGGTAACTGCATCATCAGGAATAGCTACAACATTATAACATAAGCAAACAATTAGATCTTCCAAAACTAATTAGACAAACAACGACAATAATTTGGGATAAAGCACCGATGGCAAATTAAGAATGGTTACAATCATTAGACCGCACTTTGAGAGACATATTAGTAAATGATATGTCATTTGGAGGTAAAGAGATGGTGATGGATAAAGATTTTTGCCAAGTACTCCCTGTCATACCGAAAGGTAGTAGGTCACAAATGATTTTAGCTTCTATAGTTAAGTTTCATTTATGGGATTCCATTCAAATTCTCTATTTGTGACAAAATATACGATCTTTTAATGATCATATTTTTGCTGAGTATCTTATGAGCATTAGTGATAGAATTGAGCCTACCATACATGAAGATTTTGTATGGATACAACCAAATATGACAATTCCGTGGGAAGGTGAAATATTATTACACAAGTTAATAGAAGAAATATTTCCAAACTTATAATCTCATAGGTTGGATGCTTCTTACATGGTAGAAAGGACAATATTGACACCAAAAAAATTATGATGTGCAACAGTTTAATGACATAATTATCAATCGATTTCTAAGAGAAGAACAAAATTTAGTATCATTTGATGAAGTAGAAGGAAATGCTAACAATTTATATCAACAAGAATACATTAACTCAATTTTTTACAGACAGCTTGCCACCTCATGTGTTGAAGATAAAAAAGATGCACCTTTGATGTTATTGAGAAACAAAGACCCTAAGGCCGGGTTATGCAATGGTACAAGGTTATTATATCATGAAATGATACAGAAATTGATGAACAATATTCTACCGACAAGTGTACCGGGTCGTAGTCAAGTAATAAATCACTAAGAGTGAGATCGATCCCACGATGATTGATTGATTAAGCAACTTTAATCTATTGGTTATACTAGTTAAACAAGCAAGATAATGAGGGTTGAGTAAATTTGGATAACTTGACAGTGAAGTAAATTGCAGGAGATTTAAATGACAAAGAAATAAATGATTGAAAGTAAAAGGCGAGAATGTAAATTGCTAGAAATTAAAAGTGCATAAACTTAAATTGCAATTAGGTAAATGCGAAAAAATAAATGACAATGAAATTAAAGTGCTGGAAATGTAAAGGAAATGTAAAGGAATTGCAATCAGGAAGGGAATTAAAATGAAATAACAAAATACTGATAGGTAAAAATCATTTGGGATTGGAGATGCTAGATCTCCTTGAATCAATGAACTTCTCTTTTCTTTTGTTCATGCAATGTCAGATCTCTGGCGGATCATAAGTAATTAAGTTCCAATTCCTTGGTAATTCAATTTCTCTAGTCATGATCAAATGCCAATTCCTTGATCCAATGCTCATGAAAAGAGATGAAGCATAATTTCTAATCCCAAGTTACACAACTCCTAAGATCCCAATTTCAGAGTGATTACATGTCACAATATCAACTCTGAATCAAAATCAAATTCATTGTGAAAAGAGAGTTTCAAACTGAATTGCTATAATTCCTTTTCCAATGTTCACGTAGAATTCTAATAGATCCAATTCCACTTCTAATTGAATTTGATCTTTGAAGATCAGAAACTCTCTCTTAGATGAACAAAGATAGAATCAAGAAGATAAGAAGAAGAGCATCAATTCATTTCAATCTTTTGCAGAGCTCCTCTCCCTAATGAATGAAGGATTTAGTGACTCATTGCTCTATTACAAAAGTTCAAAACTGAAAGAGTAAAAATTGGAAATTAAACTAAGTACAAGCAAACGCAAAAAGTGAAAAGTGATGTGTGATCTCTAGCCAAAAAAATCCCTTTTTATAGTTCAAAATCCTCTCTATTTATGCTAATTCTATGCTCCTTAGGTGCCTTCAAAGTCTATTCTGAAAGTGGACTTTCTGGGCTTGGAATAGAAGCATTGAAAAAGGTCTTGGCATTGTTTGTTGATAACGCCCCCCTTTTTCTGGCATTGCCAACGCCTAGCTGGCGTTGTTTGGAGATAATGCCCCTGTGTTGGGCGTTGCCAACGCCCTTTTTTATTTTTGCCAAAATGTGTACCTGTACGTACACACGTATGCACACTTGTTAATTTTTTTCATTCCTCAAGCATCGCAGACATTATCCTGCAATAACGCCAGTTCAACTTGGCGTTGCCAATGCCAGCTCCTCCTTCCAAGGATGCCCTTGGCTTGTGTACTTGTGCGTACGCACAATTGCGAAATTTTCCTTCTCCAGCATTGCAGGCGTTGTTTCAGAGTAATGCCAATTCATCTTGGTGTTGCCAACGCCCTAGCATTACTTGTAGATAACGCCTTTGTTGTGGGCGTTGTTGCTTGTGGACCTATCCATGCGTATGCACACTTCTTGAATCTTTAACTCCCAGTATCGCAGGAGTTGTTGCACAATAATGCTGGTTTATCTTGGCATTGCCAACGCCAGGATCTTCCTCCCAGGGATCACTTGGCGTTGTTGTGGAGTAACACCCCTTCAAGTGGGTGTTGCCAATGCCAAGTTGGCTCCATGCTTCATGTGCCATGGGCGTTATGCTTGGCGTTAACCACTATAATGCCAATGCATGCTTCCCTTTTATGGGCATTGTTTGAAGTAACCCTCCTTATGTTGGGCATTGCCAATGCCCAAGTTGGCTTGCTTTGCTCCAGGGCTCTGCTTCAGGGATGCTTTGTGCTCTGCATGCTTTTTTCATTGTCTACCTATCAAGCATTAAACATAATGAATCACATTAATATACAAGATGACTTAACATACTAAGTGTAATAATAATGCTTATAATGACAACTTCACTTAGTGCTTTCTATTGCATCAAATTCACATTATATATTCATGAAATAGCTATAATTTCAACACATGCTTGATGATTCATTACATGTAGAGATATTTCATGAAATCACTTGTTTATTGACTAACATTGCATGAAAATAAACTAAAAATTAACTAAAATAAAAACAAAAAACTACCAATTTTATGGTTTATTTTGTATTGAATTTGGTGGATTTTGTCAACTTTTCTCCCATTTATTCACTAAAATAGCATGGTTTCATGAATTTCTCCTAATTGTGCTTAATGGTTAAAAACATACTTTTTAGGCCTTTAATTAGTCAAATTTAATTCACGTTGATTCTATTCGATGCCTTGATGTGTTTGTTAAGTGATTTTAGGTTTAGAAGGCAAAGATTGGGTTGAAGGAATGAAGAAAAAGCATGCAAAAATAGAGAATTTATGAAGAAATGAAGTTTTGGAAATCTGCCATGCGAGGCGTACGCGTGACCTACGTGTACGCGTGACAAGCAGCACATGACCTCATTAATAAAACATGCTGGAGGCGATTTCTAGGGCTGCAGAAGCCCAATCCAACTCATTTTTGAAGCTATTTGATGCAGAATTCAAGAGGGAACAAGGGGAGAGCAATTAGGAGTAAATTAGAAACATGCTTTAGGTTATATTCTAGAGAAAAAAGCTCTATCTTCTCTCTAGAATTAGGGTAGAATTAGGTTATATTCCTCTTAAATTTAGGTTTAATTCTTGTTTTCATTTACTTTTTCTTGCAATTTATTGTTCTTGCATCTTTGTTCCTTTAGTTCTACTTGTTATTTCCTTTTATTTGCTGCCTTCATGTTCATGCACTCTTGTTGATTTTAATTTCATTTAATGCAATTTATGTTTTATGTTTCTTCTTGTTTAATTTAGTTATTATTATTGTTTTCTTGCAATTGGTAGTTGTTAGATTTTATTATCTCTTACTATTTTACCATGCTTTTCTTTTATGTCTACCAAGTGTTTGATAAAATGTTTGGTTGGATTTTAGAGTAGATTTTGGTACTCTTGGCTTGGGTTGGAAACTTGGGTAACCTTGAGTTACTAATGTCCAAGTGATTGATAATTTGTTTCCATTGACTCTAGTCACTCACTAAATTAATTAGTGAGTTAGCTAGGACTTATGGACTAGGATCAATTAAGCTCACTTGACTTTCCTCTAATTTTGGAGATGACAAAGTGGGAATGATCCTTGTAATTATCATGTTGTGGTTAGTAACAAGGATAGTGATCCTTAACCATCAACCCTTGCCAAGACCTTTTTACCATTTGAGTTTCCTTTCCTTTGTTAGTTAATTGTCCTTTATTTTCTTGCAATTTATTTTCTTGCCTATTAAACTGATGATTGGTTTTCTCGTACGGTTTAGAATTTCACAAATGAAATCTCGTTGCAAGTATAGTCCTAAACCAACAAAGAATCCTCACATGCAAAAATATTGGTTGTCACAAGTACAAACCCCAATAAGAATTAATCGAAGTATTTAAATCTCGGGTCGTCTCACAAGAAATTGCAATGAAGTGTTCAATTATTGACTATGAAGGAACAAGGGGTTTGGTTTATAAAATGGCAAGGAAATAAATGACAAGAAAAGTAAATCAAGAATTAATAAAGGCAAGGTAAAGAACTCTTGGCTAGACATAGGTAATTGATATCACCATCCTTATCTACAAATCATGTATTGACAATTATGAGGAACCAAGCTCATTAAGTCTACTTACAAAAGCCTTAAGTACGTAATATCTACTCCTAGGCTTGAAGCATGTCAAATGGCTTGATCAACATCAATCCATAAGTCCTAACCTAGCTACTAATTAACTTAGTAGTAGGCTAGAGTCAATGGTTATCAAATTGACTACTAAGGATTCTCAAATCACCAATTCAATGAGACCCAATGACTCAAGGTCACTCAATTTCCTTAGCCTAGGCCAAGAGTAAAGGAAACTACTCAAAAACTAGAGGAAACATTCTATCAAACACCTAGTGTGCAATAAAAGTAAACATCACAAAATGTAAGAATTAACAAGATCCATAACCATCATCAGCAAGAAATCATCAATAGCAATGAAGATAAACGTAAAAGAAGACATGGAAACATAAAATTGCATTAGAAGAAATCAAGATCCAACAATGGTTCATCAACATAAAAGAGAGCATGAAAAGGGAAATTAACACTACAAACTAAGAGAATCAAGATGTAGAAACAAGAAATTGTAAAAGAAACAAGATGAAATCAAGTAATCAAATCTAAATCTAAGAGAAATTAACCTAATACTAACCTAATTCTAGAGAGAAGAGGGAGCTTCTCTCTCCAGAAAACTAACTAAAGGCTCATCATGACTAACTAAGTGCTCTCCCTTTGCTCAATCTTCAATTCTGCATCAAATACCCTCATAAATGAGTTGGATTTGGGCCTGGGCAGCTCAGAAATTGCCCCCAGCGATTTCACTTTAAGTAAGTCACGTGCCGAGCGTCACGCGTATGCGTGGGTGACGCGTGCGCGTCACTGGCCAAAACTCCTTCTCACGCGTACGCATGGGTGACGCGTGCGTGTGGCTTGCAAATCTTCAATGCACACGTACGCGTGGATGACACGTGCGCGTGGCCCTCAAATCTCCAAATGCTCATTTCTTCATGAATTCTCCACTTGCATGCTTTCCTCTTCATTTCTTCCATCCAATACTTGCCTTATGAACCTGAAATCACTCAACAAACATATCAAGGCATTGAATGGAATTAAAGTGAATTAAAATCACCAATTTAAGGACCTAAAAAGTATGTTTTTACACTTAAGCACAAATTAAGGGAGAATTACAAAATCATGCTATTTCATTGAATAAATGTGAGAAAAGGTGATAAAATTCTCCAAAATAAGCACAAGATAAACCACAAAATTGGGTTTTATCACAAACCCAAAAATATACCCATAACCAATAATATGCACACTTCCCTGTAATTCCTTGAGAGATGACCCGAGGTTTAAATACCCTCAGTTTTTATTGTGTTTGCACTTGTGATAAACAAATTAAACTTTTATTGAGGGTTGTTTGTTCGGTTTGGATCTATACTATCAACAAAATTATTTTGTGAAAATTTCTAGACCAAAATTTATCCATACATCAAGTTTTTGGCCCCGTTGCCGCGGGATAGCAAATGTGTGCTTGTTATTGGTTATTGTAGATATGTTGGTATTGTGAATAGCTTGATTTTTGGTTTGTTTGCTAGTTTTTGTTAGTTGTAGGATTTGGTTTTCTTTGTTTCTTGTTAGTTTTTGTTTTAATTTTCTCCTGTCATTATGAATTCTCACCCTTTTGGCTATGAGTGTGGTTACAACCTGTGTTGTAGGGAATGAGAACTACAATGAAGGCTTGCATCAAGGATGGGAGAATGGTAGCACGAATCCCCATACTTTCTGTACCAGCAAGTACACTAGGTCATCCAAGTAATACCTAAGCAAGTCAGGGTCAATCCCATGAGGATTGTGGTTTGAAGCAAGCTATGGTTATCTTGCAGGTCTTTGTCAGGCGAATCAGAAGGTTGTTGGATATGGAGTTGTATTAGGATTAAAATCAGTAATAGGAATAGGGTTAAGGATTGGAGTTGCTTTCCCTTTCTGAATTAATTCTAGTATTAATGTCTTCTCTGCTTGTGAATGATCTTTTCTATGGCAGGCTATAAGTGATCAATGCCATGGGCCGTGGTTATGAATTTCCTTTGCTACAGATCAAACGCCATTGGCCGTGGTCATTCAATCTGACGAAGGGTGAAGCTCTAGCAGTTCATTCTCTTGGCGATCCTACTCAAAATGCCACAGACAAGGTCGAATCTTCTGGATCAAAGAATGATGCTTCTTTGGATTCTAGCTTATACCACAGAGACCATAATCTCCCCAGAAATCATCTGAACTGGTGTCTCGAGAAGTCCCCAACAAAGTCATGGATTAGCCATATGAGAGATGTATAAACATAGCTGTTGGTTCACGCTTTCCAGTCACGTATTCACACAAACCCAAGTAGACGCGGGTGTTTGTCAGGCACGTTCATCTTAGTATGATGAACAGAGCTGATTGTCACTGATCATCCTATTCACCATGTTGAAGAGCGAGTATACATCTTAGAATTAAATTAGACACGGATCGAAGAAGAAACAGTAATACGTTTATTAATTCATAGGACTCAGCAGGGCTCCTCCCCTCAACCTAGGAGGTTTAGAAACTCATACAGAAAGAAAAATACAATGTAAAATTCGAAATAATTCTGAATGATAGGCGTCTCTCTTATAGAGAGATGTAGAATAAGTCTTAAATACTAAATAGATGACTAGTAAGGGTAAAACAATCTATTTAGTGCTAAAATTCACTTCTGGAGCCTACTTGGTGAGTGTTTGGGCTGAGTTTTGATGAGATCCACGTGCTATGAGACTCCTAGGGCATTGAATGCTGGCTAGGGGGTCCTCTCTGGGTGTTTGGACGCTGGGCTCTGCTCTGTGGGCGCTGGATGCCTGGAAGGGGGGTAGTAGTTGGCGTTGGACGCCAGTTTTGGGCCTTCTAATCTGAAGCAAAGTATGAACTATTATATATTTCTGAAAATCTCTAGAAGTCAGCTTTTCATATTCATTGAGAAAGCTCCATTTGGACGTTTGTAGCTCTAGAAAAGCTCTCCTGGGTGCGAAGAGGTCAGATCTGGACAGCAATTGAAGTGCTTTCTCTGTCTCTGAATCAGACTTTTGCTCCAGCTCCTCAATTTCAGCCAGAAAATACCTCAAATTGCACAAAAACACAAAAACTCAACGTTGAATCCAAAAATGTGAATTTACACTAAAACCTATAAAAACTAAACAAAACACACTAAAAACTATATGAAAATGATGTCAAAAAGCGTATAAAATATCCGCTCATCACAACACCAAACTTAAACTGTTGCTTGTCCCCAAGAACTAAAAACACAGTTGGATAAAAATAAAATTAAGATACAGTAAATTTTTAAGTTTCCAATGAAGCTTAGTTACAATTAGATGAGCGGGACTTAGTAGCTTTTTGCTTCTGAATAGTTTTGGCATTTCACTATCCATTGAAACTTAGAATGGTTGGCATCTTTAGGAACTTAGAATTCAAATGATATTATTGACTCTCCTAGTTTAGTACTTTTTTATTCATGAACACAGCTTTTTAGAGTCTTGGTCGTGACCGTAAGCACCTTGTTTTTCAGTATTACTACCGGATACAATAATGCCACAGACACTTTAACTGGGTGAACCTTTTCAGATTGTGACTCAGCTTTGCTAGAGTCCCCAGATAGAGGTGTCCAGAGTTCTTAAACACACTCTTTTGCTTTGGACCACGACCTTAACCGCTTAGTCTCAAGCTTTTCACTTGACACCTTCATGCCACAAGCACATGGTTAGGGACAGCTTGGTTGAGCCACTTGATGCACCACTATTTGGTGGTGCATTCTATGCTGCATTTATGGGGTTTTATCACCCTTTTCCCACATTTATTCCAAGAAATGGCATGGTTTCATGTATTTCTCCTAATTTGTGCTTAAATGTGAAAACATACTTTTTGGGCCTTTTATGTGTTAATTTTGATTCACCTTTGATTCTACTAGATGCCTTGATATGTTTGTTAGTGAAAGTTAGTTTTAGAGGGAAAGTTAGTTTCTAGAGAGAGAAGCTATCTCTTCTCTCTAGAATTAGGATTAGGTTTATGTTTTATTTATCTTCTCTTAGATCTAGATCTACTTCTTCTCTTGCTTCAATTTTCCTTTTGCTTTATGAATTCTTATGTAGATCTCCATTTATCTTTCAATGCAATTTATGATTTCCATGTCTTTTCATGTTTGATTTGATTTTCTATTATGGATCTATTGCCTTTGTAGTTAGATTTATCTTTAATTTTTACGATTCATGTTGTTTACTTTTATTGCATTTTATGTGTTTGATGAAATGCTTCTTTTAGTTAGGAGTTAGATTTTGTTCCTCTTGGCCTAGGTAAAGTAATTATTGACTCTTGAGTTATCCAATCCTTTTGTTGATTGATAATTAGAAGTTGCTAATTGACTTGAATGCCACTAAAGCTATTCTTTCATTATGATTATGCTAGGACTTGTGGAATCATGTTAATTCATCCACTTGACTTTCCTTCATAGTTAGAGATTAACTAAGTAGGAGCAATGGACAATTATTGTCACAATTGAGGAGGATAATGAGGATAGGACTTCTAGTTCTCATATCTTGCCAAGAACTTTATTAGTTGTTAGTTTATTTCCTTTGCCACTTACTTTTCTTGTCTCTTATTCAAAACCCCAAAAATATACATGTCCATAGCCAATAACAAGAACATTATCCTGCAATTCCTTTGAGAGACGACTCGAGGTTTAAATACTTCGGTTATTAGTTTTATAGGGGTTTGTACTTGTGACAAACAAATATTTGTATAAAAGGATTATTGTTGGTTTAGAAACTATACTTGCAACGAGATTTCATTTGTGAAATTCGTACGTGTGGATTACCTTGTTCTTCCACCTTCTTTTCTCATCTTCCTCCCATTTCTTTCCTTCTTCTTTCTCCTTCCCTTCTCCTACCCCTCATCCAACACTTCCAAACACCATTTATAACCATTTAGGTAGTTAGTCAGTTAGTTTAATTTTCATTTAAATTTCTGTTTTTTATTATAAGTGTTGGATTATTAATCTTGTTTACTGTTTATTTCTGCTAATCACTGATAAGATGTTATTTTAACATCATTGTTGTTAATTGTCATTGTTGGATTTCATTGTTGAGGTTACAATTCATGACTTGGTTTTGAATTTTTCATGCTTAATTTTGTGAACACCAAGTACATATGACATTGCCTTCAAGTTTTTTTTTTTAAATTGTTTGAATTGCATGATTTGGCCACCATGCGATTTGAACCTTATTCTTTGATTAGGAAATTTCTCAACGGATGTTGTGCATTTATCTTAGTGCATTGTGTTTCATGATCATATGCATCCATATGTTTTTAGCTTGAATACTTTCATGCTTCTTTATTGCTTGTTTAGTTGTCTTAACCTACAAGTTTAAAGTATTTCAAGCACACTAGAATGAGTGAAGTGCATGTTTCTTTTGGTGTACTTGTGACATAGCTCTCCATGATAGTTTGTGTGTTCTAAACCGCGCGCAACTTAGCATGCACACTTACTTTTATCCATGTCACACTAATCCACTCACTCAATTCTAATGACTATTACCTCATTCCAACAATGTATGCTCCCTTGTTTTTGTACTTTTTCATCTTATGGTGTTAAATTCTGTTTTTCATGAGTGATGAACGGATTTTTGACGGTTTAGAATGAATAATAAATTTTCGTTGTAAGTATAGTTTCTAAACCAAACAATAATCCTTTCATACAAAAATTTGGTTGTCACAAGTACATACCCCTAAATTTATAAACCGAAGTATTGAACATCGGGTCGTTCTCCCTAAGAATTGTGATAAAGTGTCTTTGTTATTGGTTATGGAGTATGTTTTGGGGTTTTTGAGATAATAGACAAGAAATATAAATGGCTAAGGAAATAAACTAACAAAAAGGTCTTGGCAAGGTTTGGTGGTCAAGGATCTCTATCCTAATCACTAACCACAACATGAGAATTGGCAAGGATTAATCCCATTAAGTCATCCTCTAACTAGTAGTAAAGAAAAGTCAAATGAGCTATATCAATCCAAGTCCATAAGTCCTAGTTCTCCACCAATTCAATTAGTGAGATCTAGAGTTAATGGCTCACAATCGTCAATTACTTGGACATTAGTAACTCAAGAGTTCCTAAGTTACCTTCCCAAGCCAAGAGCATAAAATTCTACTTTAAAATCCAACCAAGCATTTTATCAAACACTTGGAAGACATAAAAGGAAAGCATAGTAAAATTATAAGAAAAGTAAATCTACACTACTCAATTGCAAGGAATTAAACAACAACAAAGCAATTCAACAATAAAGGAACATGAATCATAAATTGCATTAAAGAGAAATAAAAGAACAAAAGTGCATCAACATAAAAGTAGAGAATTACAAGAATTAAATGCAAAACTAGAGAGAAGAGATGTAGAAGAAGAAGAATTACAAAAGAAAAAGTAAATCAAAGCATAAAATTAACCTAGATCTAAGAATTCCTAATCTAGATCTGACCTACTCCTAATTCTAGAGAGAAGAGGGAGCTTCTCTCTCTAGAAACTAACTAAAGCATGATAAAACTAAAATAAAACTCACTAACTAACTAGATGCCTCATCCCTCTTCAATCCTTGGGTTAAATAGCATAAAAAATAAGTTGAATTGGGCCCACAAGGCTTCTAAAATTACTGGCCACGAATTGCATTAAGTGAACCATGTGCAACCATCGGTGCATATGCATACAGTGCGCATGCGCGCCCCTAAACGCAATGCAACTATAGCAAATCTTATATCATTTTGAAGCCCCAGATGTTAGCTTTCCAACGCAACTAGAACCGCATCATTTGGACCTCTGTAGCTCAAGTTATGGTTGATTAAGTGCGAAGAGGTCAGCTTGACAGCTTTTGCAATTCCTTCATTTCTTCATGAGTTCTCCATTTTTACATGCTTTTCTTTCATTCCCTTGATCTAATATTTGCCTCCTAAATCTGAAATCACTTAACAAACATATCAAGGTATCTAATGGAATCAAGGTAAATTAAATTTAGCTATTTTAAGTCCTAAAAGCATGTTTTCACTCTTAAGCACAATTAAAGGAGAAGTTATAAAACCATGCTATTTCATTGGATAAATGAGGGAAAAGTTGACAAAACCCTCTAAATTCAATAGAAGATAAACCCTAAAAATGGGGTTTATCAACCTTCCCATACTTAAACAATAGCATGTCCTCATGCTAAACCAAGAATGAAACAAGGGGTATGACATTTATTCAATGCAAATAACCTAAATGCATCTATCTATATGAATGCAACTATATGCAAAATGATTCTACCTACTTGGTTAAAAATAAATCAATCCTCAAAAAGCATGTATAAACGGGTAGGGCTAAGGTCATATGACGAGTCATGAATCTTACCAATTCAAGTATAAAAATGAAGTTCAAGTAGTCTTGCAAGAAGAACGCTCATGAAAGCCGGGAATCAAGGAATTGAGCATCGGACCCTCACCGGAATTGTTTACACTCTATTCGCTCAAGTGTATAGGGTCGATTCACTCAATTCTCTCCTAATCATGCTTTCCAAGATTTATTTTTCATCTAACAATCAACAATTATTTCATGCATGCATACAAGTATCATGAGGTCTTTTCTTTAGGTTGTAATGGAGCTAGGGTCAAGGTAGGGATGCATATTTGGTCAAGTGGACTTGAAATTTGAATCTTTGATTACCTTAAACTTCCTACCTAACCTATATAGCAACCTATACAATTCTAAACAAACCTAACTACCCATTCTTCACTTTTTCACATACTCATACATTTTTTCCTTGATCACAACACATATGTATTGATTTTATTGAGCTTCACTTTGCTTTGGGGCATTTTATCCCCTTTTTATTTCTTTCTTTTTTCTTTTTTTTCTTTCTCTTTTTTTTTCTTTTTCTTTTGATATCTACATATATTTTTTTCTTTCTTTTTGTTTTCTCTTTTTTTTTCTTTTTTTGCAATAAAGTATATACAAAAGTATCAATGCATATGGTTTTACATTTAATTAACACATGAGCATGTACCCAATTCCCAATATTACCAACAACAGTACAATACACCCTTTTATCCCAACCAATGTCCCAAGTTTTTCCACACTTGAATGATACTCACACTCACTAGCCTAAGCTAATCAAAGATCCAAATAAAGGACATTAATTATTTTTCAGTTTAAGGCTTGTAATGTGCTAAAATTATGAACAAGTGGGTTAAGCGTAAGCTCAAAGTTGGCTAACAATAGAAGATAAAAGGTAAGGCTATTTGGGTAAGTGAGCTAAATAAAATGATGGCCTCAATCATATAAGTGCACGTCTACACAAAATAATGGACATAAAGAATCAAACAAATCAAAGATCACAATCATAGAAAGAGAATAATGCACACAAGAAGGAAACTAAGTGGTTATAAGATGTAACCATACCATTAGGCTCAAATCTTACAAGCTTGTGTTCTTAGCTCAAAAACCATGTTCCAAAATAAATTCTTTCAAGCAAGTTCAACAAAAAAAATTTTCAAATTGGTAGGTTGCCCTAAAACAGTTTCTTGGAAAAGAAATCATCACCATAACCAAGTAGTCCTAATGAGAAAGAAGTGGTAAAACATGTACAAATTCTAACTAACATGCAACCTATTATGCAACCTATCGTGCAATGCAATAACTAATCTAACAAAGAAAACTAAGAATTGGTGTTGAAAGGAAATTGTTACCCATGGAGATCGGTCGGACGACCTCCCCACACTTGAAGATTGCACCGTCCTCGGTGCATGAAAAGGAGGGCAAGGTGGATGGGTTGCTATAATTGATGAGCTCCTTCAAAAGGTTGTATGGATGAACTTGTTTGTTGCCCCATTTGAAGCTTATCCTTTCCTCTTTTGGTAGCCAACCTAAAAAGAAAGAAAAAGAAAGAAAATTAAGCCTATAACAAAGATATCAAAGCAAATAGAATATAGGCGGGGTAATGTCAAATAAGAGTAAGGTTCTCACTACATGTTAGCTACGCATGTAAGTGAGAGAGCAATGTAAGCTAAGGCATATCATTAAGCTTGATGCAAGAGTAAAGTCAAAGCATAAAGATCATATCGGGCATCAAGATCAAATAAGAATTGACACAAACAAGATTAGTGATAAGCATGAGAGCAATTGGTTCCATCCTAACTCAATGATGATGAAGCATAAAAACAAAGGATAATGAATTAGGACGGACTAGGGCACTAATCTTGCGTGTAGAACAGATATTAAAATTAATGCAACAAGTCATGAAGCACCAAAATAGTGCAAGAAATTCTCAACAATTGAGTAAGAGAATTCAACACCATTATTAAAATAAGAAGCTCGAAAAAAAATAAATTAAAAATAAGCTATAAAAACAAAATGAAAATGCAAATAATAAAAGTATGCGAATGCAATGGTCAAAAGAAAATGGAAGATGGGAAAAAAACTCTTTTTTTTTACCGACGCGGGCGCATCATGCACGCCCATGCGTCGATGTGCAGTTTGGCCGAAGGGCGTGTACGCGCCAGGTGCGCGTACGCGCCAGGTGCGTGCACGCGTAGGTTAGGTTAGGCCTGGGGCTCAGTGTCAGCCCAAGATTGGCTCTACTCTCTGGAAAATGTACCAGGAGGGCAGGTGGCACTATCGGCGCGCGTGCGTACAGCGTGCGTACGCGTGCATTGCGCAATTGAAATCAAGGACGCGTACGCGCCAGGTGCGCGTACGCACGGGTTGGTTTGTGCCTTAGGCCCAATGTTCGCACAATGCAGGCCTAACTCTCGGGTTTTCGGTTGGGGGATGAAATTTTTGCATCCACGCGTACGCGCCATGTACGTGTGCGCGTGGATGGTCGAAAATGCTTGATGCACGCGTACGCGTTCAATGCGCGTACGCGTGGATGGTGCTCTGTGTTTCAAAATTTTTCTATGTTTTTGCACCAATCCAAGCATTCCAAACCTCCAAACAGCTACCAAAACATCTTAAAACCTTATTTAACCTACTAAACTACCAAATAAACTCAACAAAATAAACAAAACATGAAATTAAACTAATTTTACCAATATTTACAAAAGAGAAAATGAAAAGATATTACCATGGTGAGGTGTCTCCCACCTAGCACTTTTGTTTATTGTCCTTAAGTTGGACTTATGGGGAGCTCCTCTCAAGGTGGCTTGTGCTTGAATTCTTCTTGGAACTCCCACCAGTGCCTGGTTCTCCATTGTGCCCCAAAATTTTTTATTTGTTGCACCAAGTGTTGATGGAGTTCTTCACAAGCTTGGGGCTCCCAAAGTTGATCCTCTTTTTGTAATCCGGGATCCCATACTTTATTTTCACACCCATCTTGAAGTTGAATATCATTGATCCATGTGGGTGGTAGGCATGATGAATTCTCAATGAAGTGACCAAACATTCTCCTAGACCCAAGCGATCTAGCTCTATACCAACCCTTACAATGCCAACCACTAACCATCTCCCTTTTGCTTTTAAAGCCACAAATATTTCTAAGTTGACCATCTGTCTTAAGCAAACCATATTCAAGGGGAATTATAAAGCTTAAGGATAAGGAATTTACCCACTTGAATGAAAGAATGGATGGTGATGGCTTGGGGAGAGGTATCTCCGATGTCCTTGCAAGCTCTACTCCCTTATATTCTTCCTTGATTGCCTCCACCTCTTCACAAACTTCTTCACTTTCAATTCTTTGTTCATCATTTTCACCCAACTCTTCTCCATCACTCAAATCATAAATGGGGGTTGAGAGAAATCTACCTCTACATTGTTTTCTATCTCATTGGGAGATGGTTTGTCAAATTCAAAGGATTCACCACCAAGAAGGTTGGATGCATGATCTTCATCATCAAGGGAACTCAATTCTTGCTCTAATCCTTCCAAGTCTTCATTCAAAAATTGTTTTGGAGGTTGTGCACTCTCCTCCTCAACATCCAATTCAATCGCCTTGGAGAGGTTCTCTTCGACTCTAGGTTCCCAGGGAGGTTCCGTATCTCCTAAGTCTTCAACTAATTCTTCCTTTTCTTCAATGATCATAGGCTCCTCCAATTGCTCTAATACAAAATAACATCCCTCATTTTTCACCGGAGTTTCCAATCTCTCATTCATGCTATGCTTTTCAATTAATTCTCCACATGTGACCATGGGAGTGCTTTGAGTGCTCAAGCATTAGGAGGCTAAAGTGCTTACTACCTTGGTCAAGGTAGCAACAAATTCTAGTGTCTCCCTTTGCATTTCTCCTTGCCCTTGAAGTATAAGGCTAAGACTTTCATCCATTGGGGATTGGAGTGGATAAGAGGATTCATTGTCTTGGAGAAAGGGTTCATAATAGGAAGGTGGTTCTTCTTGGTAAGGGTATGGTGGTGTATATTGAGGTGGTTCTTGGGAGTATTGATATTGAAATGGTGGTTCCTCATATGGCTCATATGGTTGTTGGAATGGTGGATATGGATTAGGGTCATATGAAGGTGTTTGGTGAAAATAGGCTTGTGAGTGTGGTAGATGGTTATGTTGAGGATATGGCTAATAGGCATATGGTGGTGGTTCTTGAAAGTCACAAGAGGGTTCACCATAACCATTGGATTGATATGCATCATAAAATAGCTCTTGTTCATAGTTGATTGGTGGAGGTTGTTGCCATGAAGATTGATCATATGCGTAAGGCTCCTCCCACCTTTGATTGTCCCATCCTTGATACACATCCTCATTGTAGCCCTCATTTCCTACAACATAGTGAGAACCAAACTCATAGCCAAAGTGAGAATTCATGATAGAAAAAGAAAATGAAAACAAAATCAAATAAGAAGCAAGAAAATTAAATCCTAAAACTAGCAAGAACTAACAAAGAAGCAAAATGCAAACCTATTTACAACATTCACATACATACAATAACCAACAACACAACATCATTGCAATTTCCCGATAACGGCACCATTTTGATGAACGGATTTTTGACGGTTTAGAATTAACAATAAATTCTCGTTGCAAGTATAGTTTCTAAACCAAACAATAATTCTTTCATACAAAAATTTGGTTGTCACAAGTACAAATCCCTAAATTTATAAACCGAAGTATTGAACCTCGGGTCGTTCTCCCTAGGAATTGCGATAAAGTGTCCTTGTTATTGGTTATGGAGTATGTTTTGGGGTTTTTGAGATAATAGACAAGAAATATAAATGGCTAAGGAAATAACTAACAAAAAGGTCTTGGCAAGGTTAGGTGGTCAAAAATCTCTATTCTAATCACTAACCACAACATGAGAATTGGCAAGGATCAATCCCATTAAGTCATCCTCTAACTAGTAGTAAAGGAAAGTCAAATGAGCTATATCAATCCAAGTCCATAAGTTCTAGTTCTCCACCAATTCAATTAGTGAGATCTAGAGTTAATGGCTCCCAATCGTCAATTACTTGGACATTAGTAACTTAAGAGTTCCTAAGTTACCTTCCCAAGCCAAGAGCATAAAATTCTACTCTAAAATCCAACCAAGAATTTTATCAAACACTTGGAAGGCATAAAAGGAAAGCATAGTAAATTTGCAAGGAAAGTAAATCTACACTACTCAATTGCAAGGAATTAAACAACAACAAAGCAATTCAACAATAAAGGAACATGAATCATAAATTGTATTAAAGAGAAATAAAAGAACAAAAGTGCATCAACATAAAAGTAGAGAATTACAAGAATTAAATACAAAAATAGAGAGAAGAGATGTAGAAAAAGAAGAAATACAAAAGAAAAAGTAAATCAAAGCATGAAATTAACCTAGATCTAAGAACTCCTAATCTAGATCTAACCTACTCCTAATTCTCGAGAGAAGAGGGAGCTTCTCTCTCTAGAAACTAACTAAAGCATGACAAAAATAAAATAAAACTCACTAACTAACTAAATGCCCCATACCTCTTTAATTCTTGGGTTAAATAACATCAGAAATGAGTTGGATTGGGCCCACAAGGCTTCTAAATCGCTGGCCATGAATTGCATTATGTGAACCATGTGCAACCATAGGCGCGTATGCGTACAGTGCGCGTGACCGCCCCTAAACGCAATGCAACTATGGAAAATCTTATATCATTTTGAAGCCCCAGATGTTGGATTTCCAACGCAACTAGAACCGCATCATTTGGATCTCTGTAGCTCAAGTTATGGTTGATTAAGTGCGAAGAGGTCGGCTTGACAGCTTTTGCGATTCCTTTATTTCTTCATGAGTTCTCCATTTTTACATGCTTTTCCTTCATTCCCTTGATCCAATCTTTGCCTCCTAAATCTGAAATCACTTAACAAACATATCAAGGCATATAATAGAATCAAGGTGAATTAAATTTAGCTATTTTAAGTCCTAAAAGCATGTTTTCACTCTTAAGCACAATTAAAGGAGAAGTTATAAAACCATGCTATTTCATTGGATAAATGGGAGAAAAGTTGACAAAACCCTCTAAATTCAATACAAGATAAACCCTAAAAATGGGTTTTATCAATGAGTGATACACCACAAGCAGACACGAAAGCAGGAGAAAGAACACGCAGCACCGGTTGACCTACCAGCTGAAGGCGGCAATTCGGAGAGTCGACGTACTCCCTTGCTCATCTTTGAGTGCACCGAGGATGGTGCAAATTTTTAAGTGTGGGGAGGTCGTTTGACCGTTCAGCGTTCTTGGGTGACAAGTTTCTAATCTCAACACTTTTGCATTTCATTTTTAGGTCTTTTAGGATTTTTAGTTACATGCATATATACATAATAAGCTTAGTTAAAATAATGAAATTTTTCAAGAAATTAACTATAGGGCATTGAAGAACTGAAGATTGATGGTTTAGAGGTTATAAAAACTCTTGTTGTAAGTATAGTTACTAAACCAAGCAATCAACCTTTCTTACAAACGTTTTGGGTGTCACAAGTAACAAACCCCTTAAAAATTATTAACCGAGTATTCAAACCTCGGGTCGTCTTCTCAAGGAACTGTGAGGAAGTATGTTCTTATTATTGGTTATAAAGGTTGTAATCGGGGTTTAGAAGGTGATAAGCAAGTAATTTAAATGACGAGTGAATTAAATGGCAATTAAAAATAAATAATAACTGTAAAACAACTTTTGGCAAGATAAGGGAAATTAGAAGTCCAACTTAGTTATCCCTCTCAACAATAATGAAAGTTGTATCTTAATTCCACTTAGTTAACCTATGAAGCAAAGGTAAGTCAAGGGACAAATTAGTTTGACCTTCGAATCCTATTTATTTCCTAGGAAAAAGTTGGGATTATTGAGGTTCAGATCAATTAGCAGGATAACAATTATCAATTATGCTGAGTTTGATAATGTTGAGTTACTGAATTCTTAACCAGGACCAAAAGGGAAAAAAAGTAAAATTGCTGAAATAATAAAAACGTCCTTAGATGGGAAGCAATGATAACTTAAATCAAAGAGAACAATCATAAACTGAAAATACCTCAAATATCATTAATTCAAATAAAAATCTGTAACATGGAATAATTCATAATTTAAATTATAATAATCAACTCAAATATTGGAATCAAATAAATGAAAGTAAAATTGAAATAAAAGAACATTAAAACCTGGATCCAGAGTTACTCCCAAAACAAGAAGAAGTCCTAAATCCTAAGAGAGAGAGAGAATCTCTCTCTAAACTAAATCTAAATCATGAAAACTAGAAATTGGCGAGCTCTCTTTGAATGGGTGCATTCCCACACTTTATAACCTCTGGTCTATGCTGTCTATACTTGGATCTGGGCCAAAAAGGGCTTCAGAATTTGCTGGGGGCGTATTCTGTAAATTCTGATACGTGGCCTCTGTCACGCGTCCGCGTGGGTCACACGGTCGCGTCATCTGGAGCTTTTCCTTTCCACGCGGTCGCGTCAGTCACGCGTCCGCATCGTGGGTGTTCTACTCAAGGCGCGCGGTCGCGTCAGTCATGCGGCCGCGTCGCTGCTTCTTTGCTTCTGGCACGCGATCGCGTCGTCCATGCGATCGCGTGGATACCAGTTTCCTTAAAGCTCCGTTTTGCCTTCTCCTTCCATTTTTGTATGTTCCCTTTTTCATCCTTTAAGTCATTCAGCCTTAGGAAACCTGAAGCTACTCAACACACTAATCACGGCATCGAATGAAAATAAAGGTAATTAAAATAATTAATTTTTAAAGCTTAGGAAACATGTTTTTCACAATATGACATAATAAGGAAGGGAAAGTAAAACCATGCAATTAATGTGAATAGGTAGGTGAAGAGTTGAATAAATCACTCTAATTAAGCACAAAAGAACTCATGAAATATGGGTTTATCAACCTCCTCACACTTAAACACTAGCATGTCCTCATGCTAAATCCAAGGTAAATAATTAAGGTTAAAGTGATGGAATGTTATGAAATGCAACCTATGCTAAATGCATCTACCTAATGAGTCATGCAATTCTAATTCATCCACTCATATATAAAGCCTACATGTAGTCAAATTATTTCACATTCTCAAGGAGATATATATACATATATAGCTAACCCTCAAATAATAAAGCACTTAAATGAGATGAGAGAAAAAAAAAACTTGCAAGACAATCAGAGATAAATGTTAATGAGCTTTTGAACCCTCACTGGATTTTGTGTTTTCTCTCTAATCACTCAGTGTTTATTGGGTTAATCACTCTATTCTTCTTTTTATTCTTCCTTTCTATAACCTTGTTTTTCGTCTAACCAATCAACAATTATAGAACATAGTCATACCAAAACTCATGAGGTCTTTAATTAAGGTTGTAATGGGGTTAAGGCAAAGGGTAAGGATATATGTATAAGGCTAAGTGAGCTAATAAGTGAATCCTTAATTAGACTAAGATCTCACCTAACATACATACTTAGTAAAATAATGCTTCTTTACCTATTCTCCCTATTTTCTCGCTTTTGATGTCACATGCTCATGTTTCAATTCTTGTTTTTATCCCATGTGCATTGCTTTTTTATTTTGCATTGGGGAGTTCTTTTTTTTGTATCCCCTTATTTACATGCTTGAAAACTAACAACTTTTTTTTTTTTGAATACACATGGTAATTTTAATTTGAATTTTCATGAGCTGCTTCCCAAAATTTTGAGTTGCTTTATTCTTTTTAATTTTCTACCTTTTGTCTTTATCAACTATGTTCCCAATAAGTTTCCCACATTTTACTCTATTTTTAATTTTCTATCTTAAGCTAACCAAGGATTCACTTGGGGTTTTCTTTTGTTTTTCTGCTTAAGGCTAGTAATTTGGCTAAAATAGAATAAGGGTTTTTTTTAAAAAAAGCTCAAAGGGGGCTAACAAAGGTGATGTAAAAGGTAGGCTAATTTGGGGTAAGTGAGCTAAAATCAAATGATGACCTTAATCATTATTTTGAGATGTACCTATATTCTATAATCGGACATATAGACTAAAACAAAGTAAAGAACACCAGAATAAGAAAGAAGGTTGGAACACACAGGAATAAAAATTATGGTTTGAATGTAACCATACAGTTAAGCTCAAAACTCACAGGCTATGTGTTCTCTAGCTGAAAAATCATTTATCACTTATGTATGTCATGCAGGTTTAGTTAAAAATTCTCATTATTCCCTTAAAAAATAATTTAGGGTAGCCTTTGAAGTTTTAATGTTTCTCCTTGATGAAATGTTGTCAGTTTAACTACATCATGTAATGCTATATATACAAGGTTTTATGGATCTAAATCTATTATGTTCAACTTCCTAGCTTACTCTTTTTTATATTTGTCAATTTAAACTAAGCTATAACTAAGCTATCTTATGTAAAAAGGGTAAACTATACTAATTGATCCACTAATAAGTTAAAATTGCAAACTAAACTAAATAACTAAAATGAGCTAAATAACTAAAATATGAAAAAAAAAATGCAAAATGCAAAATGCAAAAAATAGAGTAAAATACACAAGTAGCAATGTATAAGTACTCAGAAAATAACAATAAAAGAAAAAGAGAAAAATACAGAAAAATATCGAAATTAAAAGAAAAAGTATGTAGTAGTTCACCAAAATAAACGCAAGAGATGGCGACCTCCCCACACTTAAAATGAAGCATCGTCCTCGATGCTCAATCAAGCCGGGTGTGAAGGAGTGTCATCACTGGTAGGGATGGTAGCTGGGGTCTCTGTGGCGGTGGTGGGCTGAGAGTCTGGCTGCTGTAGAGGGAGGACTGACTGGATTGGGATCTCCGGATCTGCAGCCTCAAGCTGATGTGGGGCCTCCTACTGTGGTGTAGCGTGCTCTGTGCCTGTCTTCTGATGAGTCTCCGCCTGGGAATGAGGCTCCTCCTCGTGCTCATCCTCCTCCTCCTCTGATGGCTCTGATGGTGTGTCGGGCTCGGAGGGGATGTCGGCGCCCTGTCTGATCATCAGCTTCAGATGGGAATAGCGTCGCCTGCTGCGGCGCTCCAATCTCTCATACCGGCGCCTGTTACGGCGCTCCATCTGATCAAGCTGGCGGAATAGATGGTGCACGAGGCGATAAACCGGCTCAGAGGCGGGTGGAGGTGCAGTGATGGCAGCAGGGGCAGCTGGGGCAGCTGTAGATGAAGAGGGTCCAGCAGACGGAGGGGCTGTCTCATCAGTAGCAGTGACAGATGGTGGTCTGTAGCCAAAAGCAAGGAAGTTCCTGCTGTGAGGGATGATCTTCCTGCAGTCCGCTGCTGGTGGTCGCTCATCGGCATCCTCCCAAGGCACATCAGCCTGACGGCCTAGCCGTGTAACCAGATAAGGAAAGGGTAGGGTGCCTCGGACGTGGACCCTGGCCATATAATGCCGGATAAAACGAGGCAAATAAAGGTCCTTACCCTCCAGCACACACCAAAGGAGGGTGATCATGGTAGCCGGGATCTCCGTCTCGTGAGTACTCGGCATCACAAAATTACTCAAGATCTGATGGCATAGCCGAGCCTCATCATTCAAGTACACTCTCTTGATCCCTCTAGGCATAGTGGTGTTCTGACCCATCTCCCAAGGAACAGCAGGGTCAAGAGCTATCTGTGCCTTCACGGCGTCCCAGTCAAACTGCATCTGGCCCATGTCCTCCTCAGCCTGTGCAAAACCATCTGGCTGATCGGACTTGGCTGGGAGCTGGAGAATGGTCTCTATGGCCTCCTCAGTGACCAGAATTTGCTTTCCCCTCAGGTTCACTGCATCTAGGGTAGTAAGGTAGTAGTTGCAATAGAATTCCCGGACCCAAGATGCATTGACCTCTGTCAGTGGTCTCTCCAGAAAGAACCAGCCCCGTTGCTTGATTTGCTCAGTAGTGTATTGCTGGGGGGCTTCTGGAATCTTCAAGGTACGTTCCAGGTATAGATTTCTGGAGTTTGCAAAAGTCAGGTACTTCAGCTCACAGTACCGGTTTGCAAATTTTATAGGATCAGTCGAAGGGAGCAGCTGGTCAGCTTTTTCCTGCTGTGTGAAGTTCTTCTCCCGCCATGAGGAATCGTGCAATAGAACAATGATGGACTGGGAGGAATCTCCTCTCTTGCGCTTGCCAGTGGCCTTGCCTTTACCTTTCCTCTGTGAGGCAGACATCCTGAAAAACAGAAAACCAGGAATGGATAAAAAAATAGGAAAGCAAATAGGCAATTAAACAAAGGAAACTCAAAGTGGTAAGGGAGAAATAGAATAAGGAAAATGAGTAATTGAAATGTGATTGAATTAATGTTAAATGGAAAGAAAAAAAAATCAATATGCCATAGTGAGAAAGTTAGAGGAAGTGAAAGTAATCAGAAAAGAGATCAAGAGGGTTAGTATGGTAAAAAGAAATTAGTAAATTAAAATTAGTGAGTTAGGAAAGTAAGTGGTATAGAAAAAATTCCATATAACAAGGATTCACAGGTAAGAATAGAAGAACTCATAATTGAATAAAGAAAACAGGGTGATGCTGATTCGAATAGAAATAAAGAAATCAGAAATTGGAATCAGTGAATCACAATAGCAGGTTATGAACCAGGAAATCAAAGAGGATAAGAAAGTGGCCCTAGCATTCATGAAATGGTTTGGGGGAAGCAGAGTAAAACAGAGTTGCCAAACCAAAACAAGAATGAAAACAATTTTCAAAAAAATTTGGGCAGCATTCCGGCTAAAATTGGATTGTCCCAGAAAATAAACAGCAATCATATCAGTTCATATGAATTAAAAAAATCAAGCTGCATGTACATAGATATAAAATAAACATAAAATCTCAATGTAAACAGCAGCAACATACAAGAAAGCAGCATATGAATCATGATTATAGCAGCAACAGATTTGCACATAGGATAAAACAGAAGTAAGAACAGTGCAAGTAAACAGACGTAGATCCACTAACCAAAGCCTAAGCTACCTAACAACCTAAAAATCCACTACAATATGCAAGTCTAGCTATCCTAATCATGAACATAAACGGAATAAAAAATACAGAAAAGTGACGAACGGATAAAAAGGATTGCGTGTTGCAGAACATGGTAAGCGGAAGGGGTGGAACACGGAAGAAGGTGGCCGCGGCGGCGTCCGGTGCGGTGGTGGTGCACGGCGTCGCGGTGGCGGCTGAGGGGGCAGTGGCAGAGGGAGGTATTAGGGTTAGTGAGAGAGGAAGAGGATAGGGGAAGGGAGGGCGGTGGTTGTTGCTGGCTAAAGGGGGTGGGTGGCGGAGAGGGGGCGCGGCTGGATGGCCGGCGGTGCTCGCGGAGGTGGCTGTGGTGGAGAGGGGAGGGGAGAGAAAGAAGGAAGAAGAGAGAAGGGGAGGGGGTGGTACGGCGGCGGCGTCTGGGCGGCGGCGGCATCAGAGTGGTGGCGTGGTGGCTGGCCGGCGGTGGTTGGGGGAAGAAGAACAGAGAAGGAGAAGAGGGTTGGGGGTGAAGGGGGGGCTGCGCGACTGATAGGGTTCGCGTGGCTGGGGGGTTATATTTTTGAATCCACGCGGCCGCGTGGGGCACGCGGTCGCGTGGCTGTGGTGAAAATGGGGGAGACGCGATCGCGTGGGGCGCGCGATCGCATGAGAGGGGGGGAAAGAGGGGTGACGCGATCGCGTGGGTCGCGCGATCGCATCGCTGGAACTCGTGCTAAACGCACGACTCCAGTGCCGTTTCAGCGCAACTCTCTGTCTCCTTTCGGGGTGATATGCAATCCATGCGACGTGATCGCGTCACTCACGCGGTCGCGTGGGATTGGTATTTGGGTAAGTGACGCGATCGTATGGGGCATGCGATCGCGTGGGCCAATTTGTGCGAAACGCACAAGAGCCGCACGATTCCAGCCCAACTTTCTGTTCGTTGGATCCTTACGCCGATATATATATCACGCGGCCGCGTGGGTCACGCCGTCGCATGGGTGGTGTTTTTTGCGATATGACGCGATCGCATGGGGCATGCGGTCGCGTCGTGCAACCCCTTTTTTTTTAACTGAAAAATGCAGGATGCAGTGATTAACATGAATGCTATGCATGATTCCAGGTTAATGTTAAAATAAAAAAAAGGGTAAATTAAAAACAATAAACAAGAAATAGATTGAGAAAGAAGCGACCATACCATGGTGGGTTGTCTCCCACCTAGCACTTTTAGTTAAAGTCCTTAAGTTGGACATTGGGAGAGTATCCTGTTATGGTGGCTTGTGTTTAAATTCATCCAGAAACCTCCACCAATGTTTGGAATGCCAACAGCCTCCGGGGTCCCAAACTAGGCATGTGAAGCTTTTGAGCAGCTTCAAACAGATCTTCAGGCTCCCGGGGTGATGAATATCAGAATATTTTCCAGGATCCCAAACTTTGGTTCTAAATCCGCCTTTGTTTTGATCTATATTTTTCCATCCGGGAGGTTTACAAAGTAGATTCTCACCATAGTGACCAAACGTTTTCCGAGATCCGTTCAATTGAGCATGATACTAATCCGTGCACTTCAAGTTGAAGCGTGGAACTTTATTGAACCTTGTACACCAGCTCTGAGCACGAGCCATTTCCCTCTTACTCTTAAAGCCGCAGAGAGCTATAAGTTGGCCATCTGTCTCAAGCAAACCATATTCAAGTGAATAAGTAAAATTATAAGTTAAGGATTGTACCCACTTGAAGCTTGTATTAGGTGGTAATGGCCTTGGGATAGGTGTTTTTGGTGGTTCTGCAAGTTCTGTTTCCTTGTGCTCTCCTGTGAATTCTTCCACTTCCTTGCAAAGGTCTTCAATTGTATCTGTATCCTGGTTAAAGTCTTCTATGTCTTCCTCATCACTTAAGTCATAGATTGGAGGTTGAGAGAAATCTACCTCCGCATCATCTTCATATTCACTTGGGGAGAATTCTTCGATCTCAGAGAATTCACTTGCGGACGCAAGTTCATCACTACGAGAACTAGACTTGTGACTATCATCATCAAGGAAATTTGCTTCTTGGATTATTTCGTCTGATTCTTCGTAAATGACTTGCCTTGGGGATTGTACGGTATCCTCTTTAGCATCAACTGTAGCATCTTGGACGGAGTTTTCCTCAATTCTGGATTTCCAAGGAATTTCAGCATCTCCTAAATCTTCAACCAACTCTTCTTCTTGAACAATGACAACTTCTTCCACTTGTTCTAGTACGAATTCATTCTCTGTCTTGTCCACTGGAGTCTCTAGTATTTCTTTCATGCTACGCTCTTCATCGGGCTGTCCACATGGAGCTGTGGTTGATCCTTGTATATTTGAGCCCTTAGTGGCCCATTGAATTAGTGCTTGCTCCAGTTGTTGAATGGTTGTTTGAAATTTAATTACTGTTTCTTTCAGGCGATCCTCTGCTTCGCGGTTTGCCGGACTTGGACATGATACAAAGGAAAGTGGTGATGATTGGGAACGATTGGATTGGTATTGGGATAAGGAAGGATCATATGATGGCGAATAGTGAAGAGAAGCTTGTGAGTGTGGTGGTTCGGGGTTATGTTGAAAGGATGGTTCATATGCACGGGGTGGGGCTTGTTGGTAGTTACAAGGTTGTCCACCATGTCTTTCAGCTAGGTATGCATGGTAGAATGGTCTTTGTCCAGGATATCTCGGAGGGTGTTGCTACCAAAAGGGTTGATTAGATCCTCTTGGTTCCATCCATCCTTGATTGGTCTGACCTTGATGCACATTCCTGCTGTAACTTCTATTTCCTTTAACAATATTAGAACCAAACTCAAAGCGAGAGGGGTGAGAGTTTATAGTAGCAAATAAAGATAAAAAGGAAAAACAAAAATAAATAAACAAGCAAAAGAAAAATATTTACAATAACCAATAATAAGGCACACGTTAGCAGTTCCCCGGCAACGGCCCCATTTTGAAGAACTGAAGATTGATGGTTTAGAGGTTATAAAAACTCTCGTTGTAAGTATAGTTACTAAACCAAGCAATCAACCTTTCTTACAAACGTTTTGGGTGTCACAAGTAACAAACCCCTTAAAAATTATTAACCGAGTATTCAAACCTCGGGTCGTCTTCTCAAGGAACTGCGAGGAAGTATGTTCTTATTATTGGTTATAAAGGTTGTAATCGGGGTTTAGAAGGTGATAAGCAAATAATTTAAATGACGAGTGAATTAAATGGCAATTAAAAATAAATAATAACTGTAAAACAACTTTTGGCAAGATAAGAGAAATTAGAAGTCCAACTTAGTTATCCCTCTCAACAATAATGAAAGTTGTATCTTAATTCCACTTAGTTAACCTATGAAGCAAAGGTAAGTCAAGGGACTAATTAGTTTGACCTTCGAATCCTATTTATTTCCTAGGAAAAAGTTGGGATTATTGAGGTTCAGATCAATTAGCAGGATAATGATTATCAATTATGCTGAGTTCGATAATGTTGAGTTACTGAATTCTTAACCAGGACCAAAAGGGGAAAAAAGTAAAATTGCTGAAATAATAAAAACGTCCTTAGATGGGAAGCAATGATAACTTAAATCAAAGAGAACAATCATAAACTGAAAATACCTCAAATATCATTAATTCAAATAAAAATCTGTAACATGGAATAATTCATAATTTAAATTATAATAATCAACTCAAATATTGGAATCAAATAAATGAAAGTAAAATTGAAATAAAAGAACATAAAACCTGGATCCAGAGTTACTCCCAAAACAAGAAGAAGTCCTAAATCCTAAGAGAGAGAGAATCTCTCTCTAAACTAAATCTAAATCATGAAAACTAGAAATTGGCGAGCTCTCTTTGAATGGGTGCATTCCCACACTTTATAACCTCTGGTCTATGCTGTCTGTACTTGGATCTGGGCCAAAAAGGGCTTCAGAATTCGCTGGGGGCGTATTCTGTAAATTCTGATACGTGGCCTCTGTCACGCGTCCGCGTGGGTCACGCGGTCGCGTCATCTGGAGCTTTTCCTTTCCACGCAGTCGCGTCAGTCACGCGTCCGCGTCGTGGGTGTTCTACTCAAGGTGCGCGGTCGCGTCAGTCATGCGGCCGCGTCGCTGCTTCTTTGCTTCTGGCACGCGATCGCGTCGTCCATGCGATCGCGTGGATACCAGTTTCCTTAAAGCTCCGTTTTGCCTTCTCCTTCCATTTTTGTATGTTTCCTTTTTCATCCTTTAAGTCATTCAGCCTTAGGAAACCTGAAGCTACTCAACACACTAATCACGGCATCAAATGGAAATAAAGGTAATTAAAATAATTAATTTTTAAAGCTTAGGAAACATGTTTTTCACAATATGACATAATAAGGAAGGGAAAGTAAAACCATGCAATTAATGTGAATAGGTAGGTGAAGAGTTGAATAAATCACTCTAATTAAGCACAAAAGAACTCATGAAATATGGGTTTATCAGGCATCCCGATTGATTTGAGTAAAAATCTTCTTTAGAACTTGCTTGAATTATATATATTGTGGATCATGTCTTTGAGCTAAGAACACACAACCTTGAGAGTTTTGAGCCTAATGGTGTGGTTACATCTTATAACCACTTTATTTCCTTCTTGTGTGCATTATTCTCTTTCTATGATTATAATCTTTGATTTGTTTGATTCTTTATATCCATTATTTTGTGTATTCATGCATTTATATGATTGAGGCCATCAATTCAATAGCTCACTTGCCCAAATAGCCTTATCTTTTATCAACCTTTGTTAGCCAACTTTGAGCCTACGATTAACCCACTTATTCTTAATATTAGCACATTACAAGCCGTAAAGCGAAAAAAATAAATGTCCTTTATTTGGATCTTTGATTAGCTTAGGCTAGTGAGTGTGTATCATTCAAGTGTGGGGAAACTTGGGACATTGGTTGAGTAAAAGGGGAGTTTTGTATTTTTGTTAAAAATATTGGAAATTGGGTACATGCTCATGTGTTAATTGGATGTAAAACCATATGTATTGATACTTTTGTATATATGCTATTGCAAAAAGAAAAAAAATGAGAAAAATAAAAAGAAAAAAATATATATGAAAAGAAAGAAAAAAATAGAAAAAGAAAAAGGAAGAAATAAAAAGGGGACAAAATGCCCCAAAGTGAAGCTCAATAAAATCAGTGCATATGAGTTATGATCAAGAAAAGAATGCATGAGTATGTGGAAAAAGTGAAGAATGGGTAGTTAGGTTAGCTTTTAATTGTATAGGTTGCTATATAGGTTAGGTGGGAAGTTTAGGTTGATCAAAGATTCAAATTTCAAGTCCACTTGACCAAATATGCATCCTACCTTGACCCTAGCCCCATTACAACCGATGAAAAGACCTCATGATGTTTGTATGCATGCATGGAATAAATGTTGATTATTAGATGAAAAACAAATCTTGGAAAGCATGATTAGGGGAGAATTGAGTGAATCAACCCTAAACACTTGAGCGAATAGAGTGCAAACACATCCGGTGAGGGTTCGATTGCTCAATTACATATCTCCACCTAGAATCATCACTTTTCTTGCAAGTTTATAAAATCTTTAATAACTCAATTCAATTGTGGCTTGGCTTGGTTGTTAATACCTTTAGCCCTTGTGCTTATATATGCTTTCTTGGGAGTTGATTTATTTTGACCAAGCAATTGCATTCATATAAATAGTTACATGTAGATAGATTGCATTTAGTTAGTTTATATTTTAATAAATGATGGTACCCTTGTCTCTTTCTTGATATAAGCATGAGGACATGCTTGGTTTAAGTGAGGAGAGATTTGATGCACCACTATTTGGTGGTGCATTCTATGCTGCATTTAGGGGGGTTTTATAACCCTTTTCCCACATTTATTCCAAGAAATAGCATGGTTTCTTGTATTTCTCCTAATTTGTGCTTAAATGTGAAAACATGCTTTTTGGGCCTTTTATGTGTTAATTTTGATTCACCTTTGATTCCACTAGATGCCTTGATTTGTTTGTTAGTGAATTCAGGATGGAAAGGCTAGGAATGGATTAAAGGGATGAAGAGGAAAAGCATGCAAGTGGAGAACACATGAAGAAACAAGGATTTGGGATGTTGAGATCGACGCGCAAGCGCAGCAGACGCGCACACGTGGATTGTGGAGTCGCATGGCGACGCGTACTCATGGAATGCAAATTTCCAAGCGACGCGTACGCGTGACCCACGCGTACGCGTAGATGCTCGCACGTGACTCACTTAAAGGCAAAATGCTGGGGGCAAATTCTAGGCTTCCCAAGCCCAGATCCAACTCAATTCTGAGCCTATTTAAGGCAGAAATCAAGAGGAGACGAGGAACCTTTTACCACATTAGTTTATTTTAGTTTTGTTTTGGAAAGAAAGTTAGTTTCTAGAGGGAGAAGCTCTCTCTTCTCTCTAGAATTAGGATTAGGTTTAGGTTTTATTTCTCTTCTCTTAGATCTAGATCTACTTCTTCTCTTGCTTCAATTTTCCTTTTGCTTTATGAATTCTTATGTAGATCTCCATTTACCGTTCAATGCAATTTATGATTTTCATGTCTTTTTATGTTTAATTTGATTTTCTATTATGGATCTATTGCCTTTGTAGTTAGATCTCTTTTTAATTCTTACAATTCCTATTGTTTACTTTTATTGCCTTTTATGTGTTTGATGAAATGCTTCTTTTAGTTAGGAGTTAGATTTCGTTCCTGTTGGCCTAGATAGAGTAATTAGTGACTCTTGAGTTATCTAACCTTTTTGTTGATTGATAATTAGAAGTTGCTAATTGACTTGAATGCTGCTAAAGCTAGTCTTTCATTATGATTAGGCTAGGACTTATGGAATCAAGTTAATTAATCCACTTGACTTTCCTTCATAGTTAGAGGTTAACTAAGTGGGAGCAATGGACAATTGTTGTCACAATTGAGGAGGTTAATAAGGATAGGACTTCTAGTTCTCATATCTTGCCAAGAACTTTATTAGTTGTTAGTTTATTTCCTTTGCCACTTACTTTTCTTGTCTCTTATTCAAAACCCCAAAAATATACATGTCCATAGCCAATAACAAGAACACTACCCTGCAATTCCTTTGAGAGACGACCCGAGGTTTAAATACTTCGGTTATTAGTTTTATTAGGGGTTTGTACTTGTGACAAACAAATGTTTGTATGAAAGGATTATTGTTGGTTTAGAAACTATACTTGCAACGAGATTTCATTTGTGAAATTCTATACCATCAAAAATCCATTCATCAAACAATGTATGCAGCATAGAATGCACCACCAAATACTGGTGCATCACCACTTAGGCCAGGATTTTATTCTTTTAGACCATCTTATCCATTAATGCTAAAAGCCTTGGATCATTTTACCATTGCCTTTTGGTTTAAAGGGTTATTGGCTTTTTGCTCTTGCCTTTTGGTTTAAAGAGCTATTGTTGCTATTTTTTTCGCATGCAAGCTTTTTCTTTTTCTTTTTGCTGCTTTTTCTTACTTCAAGAATCAATTTTTAGATTTTTTAGATCACCAATAATACTTTTCCTTTTTCCTTATTCTTTCAAGAGCCAACATTCTAAAATTCTAACTTCAGATATGCACTGTTTATTCATACATTCAGAAAACAAAAGCAATGTTACCACATCAACATAATTGAACTACTCTTATTTTAAACTTGAAATTCATGCATCTCTCAATTCTTTTCAAATAAAATTTTCTTTTAAGCAAGGTGAGAGATATATGGAATATTTTACAACTTTAAGATATCAATGCAAATGATCATGCAATAAGAACAAGAGAACATATAAAACATAACAGAAAATAGAAAATAATAAAAGGAAAGGAAGTAAAAGAGAACGAGTCCACTTTTAATGATGGCGGCTAATATTCCTCCTTTAGGATCCAATGTGATGCTTGATCTCTTCTATGTCACTCCTTTGCCTTTGTTGCTCTTCCCTCATAGCCCTTTGGTCTTCCCTAATGGCTCTTTGATCTTCTCTTATTTCATTGAGAGTGGTGGAGTGTTCTTGGTGCTCCATCCTCAATTGCCCCATATTAGTGCTTAGTTCTCCAAGAGAAGTCTGCCATTGATCCCAATAGCTTTGAAGAGGAAAATACATCACTTGAGGTATCTCAGGGATCTCATATTGAGGTGGCCAAACAAGCTCTTGTGTATGCTCTCTAGTTTGCTACATCCTCTTCTTAGTGATGGGCTTGACCTCCCCAATGGAGATATCTCCTTCTATGACAATTCCAATTGAATTACATAGATGACAGATGATGTGTGGGAATGCCAACCTTGCATTGGTGGAAGGCTTCTCAGCTATCTTGTACAGTTCTTGAGGAATTACCTCATGTACTTTCACCTCACTTCCAATCATGATGCAATGAATCATGATGGCTCTGTCAATAGTCACTTCTGACTGGTTACTAGTAGGAATGATGGAACGTTGGATGAATTCCAACCATCCTCTAGCTATTGGCTTTAGGTCAACCCTTCTTAGTTGAATGGGCTTTCCTTGGGAATCCCTTTTCCACTGTGCTCCTTCCACACAAATATTTGAGAGCACTTGATCCAATCTCTGATCAAAGTTGACTCTCCTAATGTACAGATGAGGATCTTCTTACATTAGAGGCAAGTTGAATGCCAACCTCACACTTTTCGGGCTGAAATTTAAGATTCTCCCTCGGACCATGGTACTCTAATTCCTTGGAATTAGGTTCACACTAGTGTCATAGTTTTTAGTAACTCATGCATTAGCATAGAACTCTTGCACCATGAGAATCCCAACATCCTAAATGGGATTGGTTAGGACTTCCCAACCTCTTCTCTGGATCTCTTTTCGGATCTCTGGATACTCATTCTTTTTGAGCTTGAAAGGGACCACAGGGATCACTTTCTTCTTTGCCACCACTTTATAGAAGTGGTCTTGATGAGCTTTGGTGATGAATCTCTTCATCTCCCAAGATTCAAAGGGAGTGGCTACTGCCTTTCCTTTCCTCTTTCTAGAGGAGTCTCCATCCTTGGGTGCCATGAATGGTAATAGAAAGAAGAAAGAAAAAAGTTATGCTTTTCCAACACCAAACTTAAAACTTTGCTCGTCCTGGAGCAAAAATAAAGAAAAGAGAAGAAATAAGTAGAAGAAGAAGAAAATAAGAGGATATAGAGGGAGAGAGAGGGCTCGGCCTTGTGGGGTAGTGAGTGTATGAGAGGTATGTGTATGAAGGGTTCTGAAGAGGGGTACTTATAGGAGTAGGAAGGGGTTAGGTTCGGCCATAGGTGGGGTTTTGGGTGAAAAATTTGATTTTGAAGTGGGTGGGGGATGGTGGGAGTTATGATGGATTTGGGGAAGTGAAATGAATGTGATTGGGCTAGGGTTTATAGGGAAATGTGTATGGGAAAGTGTGAAAGTAGGTAGGAATAAGTGGGGTAGGTGAAAGATGCTGTGGGACCCACTGGTTATGAGAGGCTAGGGAATCCAGATTTTCTTCTTCTCTACATTGGCGTTTGAACGCTCAGGGGCTGCTCCCTGGCTGGCGTTTAACGCCAGCAATGCTGCCCATGAGGGGCGTTGAACGCCCAGCAGGGATACCCTGGCTGGCGTTCAACTTTAACATTCCATCCAGAGTATTCTGTTTTCACTGTTGTGAAATTCTGTCTCTATTCTAACTACTGCATATGATCATGACTCTAAAAATAACTGAAAGAAAATCAAAATGAATAAAAATAATTAATTAAGGTTGGGTTGCCTCCCAACAAGTGCTCCTTTAATGTCACTAGCTTGATGGTTAGCTCCTTACGGAGGTGAGTATGGGCTCATATTTTTGCCCTTTACATAGAATTTTCTTCCTGTTCTCTCATAAATGAGCTGCACATGCTTTAGAGATAGGATACGACTCACTATATGTGGTAAGGCTGGCTTCTTAGTGAAGACAACTCTCATGCCAGGTGAGAGGCCTTCAGTTGGGACTTTCTTGTCCCTCCAGCCTTTAGGTACTTTCTTCTTAGTACCTTTGTGCTTAGAGCTTGTTGAGGACTACCCAACACCAAACTTAGAATTGATGTCTGGGGCTCTGTAAAGCTCTGCACAAAAAGAGAGGGTTAGAACACTAAGTGTTACACAGTTATCTCTCTTTTAGAGGGAGAATTAGGGTGAGCCATCTTGAATAAGATGTGATCCTCCCCCAACTGTAAAGTCAGTTCTCCCTTAGCCACATCAATGATAGCATTAGCAGTGGCTAGGAAAGGTCTTCCAAGGATGACAAAGTCATCCTCATCTTCTCCTATGTCTAAGACTATGAAGTTTACAGGGATGTAGTGGTTTTCAACTTTTACCAAGACATCCTCTACTAAGCCATATGGCTTCTTCATTGTCTTGTCTGTCATCTCTAATGAGATGTGTGCAGCTTGTACCTCAAGAATTCCCAACTTCTCCATTACAGAGAATGGCATGAGGTTTATGCTTGACCCTAGGTCACATAGAGCCTTTTCAAAAGTTATAGTGCCTATGGTGTAAGGAATCAGAAAGCGTCCAGGATCTTGAAGCTTCTGAGGTAGCCTCTGCTAAACCAAAGCATGGAGTTCTTTGGTAAGCAATGGAGGTTCTTCCTCCAATGGCTTTGTACCAAATAACTTGGCATTCAGTTTTATAAGAGCTCCTAGGTACCGAGCAACTTGCTCTTCCCTAGTGTCTTCATCCTCATCAGAGGATGAATAGTTATCAGAACTCATACACTGCAGAAGTACATGCAAAGGAACCTCAATGGTCTTTATAGTTTCCTTTGGTTCTGGGCTAGATGTTTCTTGAGTGGGACATAAGCACTCAAAGGGTGTGCGTTCACTGGCGTTCAGCGCTAGCTCTGATAGCTCTTTGGGCATTGAACGCCTTTGCTGTACACCCTTACTGGCATTAAACGCCAGTCTCTCTAATGTTTTGGGCGTTGAACGCCCGGCAGGGATGTCCTTGCTGGCATTAAACGCCAGCTTCCCTGGGTTTGTAGGCATTGAACGCCCAATAAGGGGTTCCTCACTAGCGTTTAGTGCCAGAATGGCTGCATGTTTGGGCGTTGAATGCCCAGTGAGGGGTTCCTCACTGGCGTTCAGCGCTAGAAACCCTGGATGTTTGGGCATTGGACGTCCAGCCAGTGCTCCCTGGCTGGCGTTCAATGCCAGCTCTGCTGCCAGGATGGGCGTTGAACGCCCAGTGAAGACTTCTTCACTGGCGTTCAATGCCTTCCCATTCTTTTCTGATTCGGCCTTTACCTCCATGTTTATGGCCTTGCACTCTTTTCTAGGATTCACCTCAGTGTTACTGGGAAGAGTGTCAGGAGGAGTCTCAGGGATTCTCTTGTTCAGTTGACCAACTTGCACTTCCAAGTTTCTAATGGAGGACCTTGTTTCATTAATGAAACTATGAGTGGTCTTAGAGAGGCCGGAAACCAGAGTTACTACGTCAGAAAGGCTCTACTTAGAGGGTTCCATATTCCCTTGAGAAGATGGGAATGGTGGTCTGTTATTGAACCTATTCTGGTTCCTTCCACCTTGATTGTTATTGAAACCTTACTGAGGTTTCTGTTGATCTTTCCATGAGAGGTTAGGATGATTCCTCCATGAAGGGTTGTAGGTGTTTCCATAGAGTTCTTGAAAGAGATGGAAGATTGATGGTTTAGAGGTTATAGTAAACTCTCGTTGCAAGTATAGTTACTAAACCAAGCAATCAACCTTTCTTACAAACGTTTTGGTTGTCACAAGTAACAAACCCCTAAATAGATTGATAACCGAAGTATTTAAACCTCGGGTCGTCTTCTCAAGGAACTGCAGGGAAGTATGTTCTTATTATTAGTTATGGAGGTTGTAAATTTGGGTTTTGAGAATGAGGAGCGACTGATTTAATTAGCAATTAAAGTAAATGAAGAACAAGTAATTTAAATGGCAAGTAAAATAAATAGATGACTGTAAATAAACTTTTGACAAGGTATGAGAAATTAGAGGTCCTATTCTAGCTATCCTTATCAATGATGATGAAAATTGAATCTTAATTCCACTTTGTTAACCTTTACTAAGGCAAAGGAAGGTCAAGGGATTAATTGGTTTGATCTTCGGATCCTATTTATTTCCTAAGAAAAGATTGGAATTATTGAAGTTCAATTTAATTAACAAAGATAACAATTATCAATCATGTTTGAGTTTGATAACTCCTGAGTTACTGATTTCTTAACCAAGACCAAAAGGAGAAAAGTAAATCTACTGGAATAAAAATGTCTTCAGATGGGAATAACAATAATGTAAATAAAAGAAATCAATAATAAACTAAAATACCTCAAATAACATTAATTCAAAGAGTAATCTGTAACATAGAAGAATTCATAATTAAAATTGGGAAAGTAATAAAAAGGAATATTGAACCTGATAAAAAGAGATAATCCTGAAAGCGCATAAAATCCTAAATCTAAATCCTAATCCTAAAGAGAGAGGAGAGAATCTCCCTCTCAAAACTAAATCTAAATCATGGAAAACTAACTAATTGGAGACTCTCCCTGAATGGATGCATTCTCCCACTTCATAACCTCTGGTCTATACCTTCTAGACTAGGATTTGGGCCAAAAAGGGCTTCAGAATTCGCTATGAGCATTTTCTGCAATTTCTGGTGCATGACCTCTGTCACGCGTCCGCGTGGGTCACGCGGTCGCGTCATTCGAAATTTTCCTTGTCACGCGGTCACGTCAGTCATGCGGCCGCGTCATATGTGTTTCGCTCGAGGTGCGCGGTTGCGTCAGTCATGCGGTCGCGTCGCTGTTGATTCGCGCTGGCATGCGGCCGCGTCACCCATGCGATCGCGTGGATGCCAGTTTCTTCAAAAACTCCGTTTTATGCTTTCCTTCCATTTTTGTATGTTTCCTTTCCATCCTTTAAGTCATTCCTACCTTAGAAGATCTGAAACTACTCAACACACGAATCACGGCATCGAATGGAAATAAAGGATAATCAAAATAATTATTTTTAAGCATAGGAAACATGTTTTTCACATACATCACATAATAAGGAGGGGAAAGTAAAACCATGCAATTAATATGAATAAGTGGGTGAAGGATTGAATAAATCACTCAGATTAAGCACAAAATATATCATAAAATATGGGTTTATCAGTTCTCCCATGTAATTCACTTCCTCCATGGTGGGTTGATCAGGATCATAAGCTTCTACTTTAGAAGAAGCTTCCTAAGTACTGCCAGCTATAGTTTACATTCCAGTCAGACGCTGGGAGATCATATTGACCTGTTCGGTCAAGATCCTGTTCTGAGCCAATATGGCATTCAGAGTATCAACTTCATAAACTCCTTTCTTCTGAGAGATCCCATGGTTTACAAGATTTCTTTTAGAAGTATACATGAATTAGTTATTTGTAACCATCTCAATTAGTTTTCTTGCTTCTGCAGGTATTTTCTTCAAGTGGAGTGATCCACCTACAGAGCTGTCCAATGAAATTTTGGACATCTCAGACAGACCATCATAGAACACACCTATGATAGACCACTCTGAGAGCTTGTCAGGAGGACATCTCCTGATCAATTGCTTGTATCTTTTCCAAGCTTCATAGAGGGATTCACCTTCTCTTTGTCTGAAGGTTTAAACTTCCACTCTAATCTTGCTCATCCTTTGAGGAGGAAAGAAATTAGGCAGAAAAGCATTAACCAGCTTTTCCCAAAAGTCTAAGCTCTCTTTTGGTTGGAAATCCAACCATATCTTAGCTCTATCTCTTACTGCAAACGGAAAGAGCATACGTTTGTAGACTTCAGGATTAACTCCATTAGTCTTTACAGTATCACAGATCTGTAAGAACTCAGCTAAAAACTGATGAGGATCTTCCATTGGAAGTCCATGAAACTTGCAATTCTGCTGCAGAAGAGAGACTAACTGAGGCTAAGCTCAAATTTGTTAGCTCCAATGGCAAGTACAGAGATACTTCTGCCATAAAAGTCAGAGGTAGGTATGGTGAAGTCACCAAGAACCTTTTTGGCATCACCTTCAGGTTTGGACAAGTCTCCTAGTTCTTGTTCAAAGTTTTCTGAAAGGTTTCTTCTGGAGTGTTGTGCTCTAACTTGTTGTAAGCTTTTCTTCAGAGTCCTTTCAGGTTCAGGATCAAGATCAAATAGGGGTTCTTTATCCCTGTTCCTGGTGATAAACAAGAAAAGGAAAAGAAAAAAAAAGAAGAAAGCTTTTTATGCTACTTGGACCAAGAGCTTCCAGTGAGATGTGAAGAAAGTAGAGGAAGATATGATAAAGATAAAAGAAAGGGAAGAAGAATACTTTGAAAATAGGGGGGAGGAGTTCGAATAAATAGAAGTAGAGAAGAGAAGAATTAGACTTAAAAGAGATAAATAAGAATTAAAATATTTTTGTTTTTATTTTATTTATTTATTATTTTCAAAAATTGAAGTTAATTAAATTAAAAAGATTTGAATTTTAATTATTGATTTTCAAAAAAGAGGGAAAAGAAATAGAAGAATTAATTTTCAAAAATTGAGAGATAGAAGAATTAGTTAGGAGGTTTTGAAAAAGAAGAAAGAGAAGATAGTTAATTAATTAAAAAAGATTTGAATTTAAAATAAGATAAGAGATAAGATAAGAAATTAAAAAGATTTGAAAAAGATATGATTTTAAAATTTGAGGTTTAGAAAAGATAAGATAAGAAACAAAAAAGATTTGAAAAGTTTTGAAAAAGATAAGATTTTGAAATTTGATTTTGAAATTTGATTTTGAAATTTGATTTTGAAAAAGAATATGATGAGTTTGGAAAACTCCAAATTAAATTGGTGATGATAAAATATTATTAAAATAATTAATTATAAAATTATTAATTTGGTCCTTAATTAACATTTGTTAATTAATAATTTTGTGTTGTGTAGATCTTAGCTTGGGCCGAAAAAAATAGCAAGCCCAATGGAATTTAATATTCAGCCTTGATGCAAAATTGTTTTGATTATGGTGGTTGAAACAATATTTTGTTAATTGGGCCAGAATGAATGCAAACAAGCCCAAAAAATAACAAATTGGTGCAAGACCAAAAGGCTTGGTCCGAATTGAAAAAGAGAAAGGAGGGAACCTTGCATGCTTAGTTCGGTTACCCACTTTCAATATTTGATGGATTTCAAAATTATTCAACTTACTTTAATTACATTGGAACCATGAGAGAGAAATAACAATTGATTTAATTGCCATCAATGCTATCACACGTTACTAAGCAAAGAAAAGTGGGAAATTTAATTCATTTTAATTCTCTTTCTTAGTTCCATTGAATATTGTTCAAATTTCTCTCTCTTCTCTCTCCTTTCTCTCATCACTCTCGGTCATGTCACAGAGAAGAAAAAGTTGCAAGCTATCAGAGATATGGCACTGTAACAGTGAAGCTAGGCTCAAGCATGAAGCCATTGTGATGATGGCGGTAAGAAAAAAAAAATCTACATTATGGTGTGGCTAAGATCTTTGCCACTAAAGGTAAGGTGTGGTGAAGAAGTCTCAAGCCTTCCATACCCAAAAATGGAAGAAATCCATTTCGGTCAGAGGAAAAAGATCCCTTGGAAGCATGGCACGTCTCTACTTTTGCTCAACCACTACAGAGGGTAGCTACTGTAGCTACGTGGAGGATGAGGCAGAGGATAAGAGCAGGAGGAGCTGTCAAGCAACCAAGGACTAATCAAGGGCTAGGAATCCTTCTTGAGGAGCAAGTCAAGATGGAAGGCCCGGATTGATGAAGCTTGGTGAGAAGGGATGACACAGAGGTAATTGCATGTTGGGTTTTACATTCGGTTTCCTCTCCTCTCTATCTGGCCGAACCGGTTTTTGCATGAAGAAGAAGAAGTTGGCTCAGTTCATTAGTTTCAACCTTGGAGGCTTCCCCTTCTATAAATAATGGAGAACAGCCAGGGCTTGAAGCAAGGAGAAAAGAGTGAAAAGCACAGAGTTCTCATAGCTACCCAAGCTAACATAAGTTCTTCTCCTTCAATGTGTTTCATGTTGTATTTTTCTGTTTAGTTTTATCTGTCTTGAGTCTCATGGAAAAAGGCAAACAGTGAGGTTTGTATGAAAAAGCCATAGAGCGGAAAAAGGCAGAGTATACAAAATTAAAAAAAAAAGTAATAGATGTCCTAGAGGTCCTTTGTACATCTGTGTTGTGTTTCATGATTCTGTGGAAATTTTCTTGCAAGTTGGGTTAGCACTTAGCATATTGAAAGCTTGGCAGGTGACCAAGTCAAGTTCAGGATTTGGGATTAGATTCTGGACTTGTCCCGGATAGGAAGGGTAGTTCCTAGGGATAATTGGTGAATGTAATCATGAAGATTATAGTAAAATTTCATCATTATTGTGATGGAGACTGGATGTAGGCTGCACTGCACTTAGCAGCTGAACCAGGATACTTCTGGGTGTGATTTTCTCTCTCTACTCTACTCAAATTCTGATTCTATTCGAAGGAGACAAAATTGAAAAATATCTCCTCATTGGTCACGAGACAAAAAGAAAAAGTCTCTTGACTAGTGACAAGACAAAAAGCAGAAATATCTCCTTAAGCGTTTTAAAAGGGGCAGCAAGTCTTACTCAGTGAAAAATGGGCTAAGATTCAACCCCCCTTCTCTTAGCCACTGATATCCATCAGAATAGATTTTTAAAATTTTGAAATTTGAAAAAGATAAGATTTTTTTATTTTGAAAAGGATATTATTTTTTGAAAAAGATATGATTTTTAATTTTGAAAAGATTTGATTTTTGAAAATTGAAAACTAAGATAAGATAAGATAAAAATTTGAAATTGAAATCTGAATTTTTATTGATGATTTTTGAAAATAAAGTTAAAATATAAATAGAAAAGATATTTTTTATTTTTGAATTTAATGATGAAAGAGAAAAACACGCAAAAGACAAAAAACTTAAAATTTTCAGATCTAGTGCACCTTATTTTCGAAAATTTTGAAGGGAAACACAAAGGGACACCAAACTTAAAAATTTTAAGATCGAAACAAAAAGAAAACATAAGAACACTTTGAAGACTAACAAGAACACAAAGAACAAGATTCAAGAAACTCAAAGAACACAAGAACATATAAAGGATACCAAACTTAAAATTTTTGGAAAACTAAACACAATTTTTTGAAAATTAAAAGAAAAATAACAAGAAGACACCAAACTTAGAAACTTGATACAAGATTTAACCAAAGAAAAACTATTTTTGAAAAATTTTGAAAGGAAGATACCAAAAAATCGAAAATTGCAATAAGAACAAAAACAAAGACTCAAACACCAAACTACAAATTTGAAACAAAACTTAAACAAAAAGACACTAATTTTAAAATATTTTTACAAAAAACGACTGAAGATTTTCGAAAATTGACTCAACAAGAACAAAGACTCAAATAAAAGAATAAGGTGACAAAAAAAGATAAAGGTTTTTAAAGAATTTTTAAAATTTTTGTAATTAAAAGACAGAAAGCAGGAAAGACTCAACTAAGCACAAAAATTAAACAAAGAAAAGAAAAATATTTTTGAAAAAAATTTTAATCATTTTTGAAAAAAAAGAAGAAGAAAATAAAAATAAAAGACTCAACAAAATAAAATAAATTACCTAATCTATGGAGCAAGACAATCCGTCAGTTTGTCCAAACTCGAACAATCTCTGGCAACGGCGCCAAAATCTTGGTAGCACGAATCCCCACACTTTCGTACAGCTGTACCAGCAAGTGCACTGGGTCGTCCAAGTAATACATGAGCGAGTCAAGGTCGATCTCACGAGGATTGTGGTTTGAAGCAAGCTATGGTTATCTTGCAGGTCTTTGTCAGGCGAATCAGAAGGTTGTTGGATATGGAGTTGTATTAGGATTAAAATCAGTAATAAGAATAGGGTTAAGAATTGGAGTTGCTTTGCCTTTCTGAATTAATTCTGGTATTACTGTCTTCTCTGCTTGTGAATGATCTTTTCTATGGCAGGCTGTCAGTGATCAATACCATGGGCTGTGGTCATCAATCTCCTCTGCTACAGATCAAACGCCATTGGCCATGGTCATTCAATCTGACGAAGGGTGAAGCTCTAGCAGTTCATTCTCTTAGCGATCCTACTCAAAACTCCACAGACAAGGTCGAATCTTCCGGATCAGAGAATGCTGCTTCTTTGGATTCTAGCCTATACCACGGAGACCCTAATCTCCCCAGAAATCGGCTGAACTGGTGTCTCAAGAAGTCCCCAACGAAGTCGTGGATTAGCCGTCTGAGAGATGTATAAACATAGTTGTTGGTTCGCGCTTTCCAGTCACGTATTCACATGAACCCAAGTAGACGCGGGTGTTTGTCAGGCACGTTCATCTTAGTATGATAAACAGAGTAGATTGTCACTGATCATCCTATTCACCATGTTGAAGAGTGAGTATACATCTTAGAATTAAATCAAACACGGATCGAAGAAGAAACAGTAATACATTTATTAATTCATAGGACTCAGCAGGGCTCCTTCCCTCAACCTAGGAGGTTTAGAAACTCATACTGAAAGGAAAATACAATGTAAAATTCGAAATGTTAAATGATAGGCATCTCTCCTTTAGAGAGACTTAGAATAAGTCTTAAATATTAAACAGATGCTTAGTAAGGGTAAAACAATCTATCTAGTGCTAAAATTCAGTTCTGGGACCCACTTGGTGAGTGTTTGGGCTGAGTTTTGATGAGATCCACGTGCTATGAGGCTCCTAGGGTATTGAATGCTGGTTAGGGGTCCTCTCTGGGCGTTTGGATGCTGGACTCTACTCTGTGGGCACTAGACGCCTGGAAGGGGGCAAGTAGCTGGCGTTGGATGCCAGTTTTGGGCCTTTTAATCTAAAGCAAAGTATAACATATTATACATTGATGGAAATCTCTGGAGGTCAGCTTTCCATAGCCATTGAGAACTCTCCATTTGGATGTCTGTATCTCCAGAAAATCTCTTCCGAGTGCGAGGAGGTCAGATCCAGACAGCATTTGCAGTGCTTTCTATGTCTCTGAATCAGACTTTTGCTCCAGCTCCTCAATTTTAGTCAAAAAATACCTGAAATTGCACAAAAATAGAGAAACTCATAGTAGAATCCAAAAATGTGAATTTAACACTAAAGCCTATAAAAACTTAATAAAACCAAACAAAACACACTAAAAACTATATGAAAATGATGCCAAAAAGCGTATAAAATATCCGCTCATCAGAGAATCAAAGGTGGGAGGAGCCATATGTTTATTATCAACCTTCTTGGAAAAAATCTCCTCCAATATACCATGAGCAAGAACCATTCCATGATGCATACCCATCTAATGGTTATGGTAGACCTCCTTGTGATTATCAATCACAATCACCATATGCCTATGAACTCCCTCCTCAATATAGTCCTCAACCACCATACTCACAAGCCCTATACCACCAAACACCTTCATATGACCTTAACCCTTATCCATCATACCAACCATCATATGATCCATATGAACCATACATAGAACCACCACAACTCCAACATCAATACTCCCAAGAACCACCTCAATATACACCATCTCCATACCCTTATCAAGATGAACCGCATTCCTATTATGAACCCTTTTTCCCACATAATGAATCCTCCTATCCACCCTAAGCCCTAATGGATTATTCTCTCACTTCATTACTTCAAGAACAATGCCAAGTTCAAAGGAGGACACTAGAACTCATGGCTACCTTGACCGAGGTAGTAAATAATTTAGCCTCTCAACGCTTGGACACTCAAAGTACTCCCATGGCCACATATGGAGAATCTAATAAGGAGCGTAGCATGAAGGAGAGATTAGAAACTCTGGTGGAGAATGAGAAATTAGATTTTTTATTGGAACAATTGGAGGAAGCCGTAATTGTTGAAGAGGAAGAAGTGGTTGAAGACTTAGGAGATGTGGAACCTCCATAGGAATCTCAAGTCATAGAGCCTCCTTCCAATAAGTTTGAATTTGATGTTGAGGAGGGTGTACGACCTCCAAAGCATATCATGGTTGAAGACTTTAGAGAAGTTGATCAAGAGATGGATTCAATCATTGATGAGTTTTTATCCACAATTGAATCATCTCCCATTGCATATGAACTAGAGGTCAAAGAGGAATGTGCACAACCTCCAAGTCCCTTGGCAAGCAACGAGGAAAAGATTGGATTGGAAGAAAGCTACCAAGAGGAGGAGGTAAATCAAGAAGAGCACAATGGAGTGAAGCTTGCAAGACCATTGGAAACACCTCTCCCCAAGCCATCACCATACATTCTTTCATTCAAGTGGGTAAATCTCTTATCTCTAAGCTTTACTTTCCCAATTGAATATAGTTTGCTTGAGACGGATGGTCAAATGAGAAATATTTGTGACTTTAAGAGGAAAAGGGAGATAGTTAATGGTTGGAAACATAATTCTCAGTTCATTATGGTTGAAAGATCAAAGTGGAAATGCAAAGGTTGATGTAAAACTAGATTGCTTGGGTTTAGGAAGTTGTTTGGATGCCTCAGTGAGAATTCGGATCACTTGCCACCCAGATGGAATGATGATGATCAATTAGAAGACGGGTGTAGAAACAAGATTTGGGATCCCGGCATACATGAGGATCAATTTTGGGAGCCCTTAGCTTGTGTGGAACTTCATCAAAGATTGGTGCTATTAATTGTGAACTTTGGAGCTTGTTGGAAATCCAAGCATTGGTGAAAGTTCAAGGATGAATTCAAGCACAAGCCACCATGACAAGGAGCTTCCCAATTGTCCAACTTAAGGACAATAAATAAAAGTGCTAGGTGGGAGACACCCCACCATGGTAACCCCTTTCCATTCTCTTGTATATATAGTTGATGAATGAATTGAGTTGCCATTGTTAGGTAATTTCTTTCTTTGATATCACTCTTGTATATATATTTCTTGAGTTATTAGTTGGTTTGGTTAGATTTATGCTTTAACTTATAGGTTAATTGTTTTGAATTGTATCTTGTTTGGCATTGCATTTTTTGTTTGAATTTCTTAGTTGCATGTTAAAATAAGTTTAATTTCATGTTTAGTTTGGTTTGTTGAGTTTATTTGGTAGTCTAGTGTCTTGAAAAAGGTCTAGTGGTGTTTAGATGACTGTTTGGATGTTTGGAATGCTTAGTTTGGTGCAAAAAATTGGTAAAATTTTTAAAAACAGAGCACACTGTCACGCACAAGCGTGACCCAAAGATTTTGAACGTGCCAGGATCGCACGAGTACTGTGCCATCATGCGGTCCAGACAGTGAGTTGCGCACATAGGGTGCGGGAAATGTGCGTCTAGCACAAATTCTTTCCACACGTACGCGTGACCCACGCGTACGCGTCACCCTCTATTTTCCCATTCCACGCGTACGCGTGCCTGACGCGTACACGTCGCATCCCATTTCTGCCACTCATGCGTACGCGTGACCTCTCGCATATGCGTGACCCCCTGCGCTGTTTCACCCACTCTTCTTTTCTTCTCTTCTATCCATTTCTTTTCTTCTTATATCTTTTCTTCTCCTCTTTCCTCCTCTCCAACCATCATCTACCACCACCATTTACCATCCACCTTCATCTCTTTTAGTTAGTTAGTTAGTTTAATTTTCTATTTAATTTTCTGTTTTGGTGGTAAGTGATGGATTATTAATCTTATTTGCTGTCTATTGCTGCTGATCACTGATAGGATGTTATTTTAACATCATTGTTATTAATATTCATTGTTGGATTGTAATTGAGGTTGTAATTTGTTGCTTGGTATTGAATTCTTCCTACTTACTTTTGTGCATACCAAGTACTTATGACATTGCCTTCAAGATTATTTTTAGACTTCTAAATTGCATGTTGTAGCTAGCCACCATGTAATTTGAATTCATTATCTGTTATATGGTAATTGTGTAGAATCAATGCATTTTTGTTTGGTGATGCTTGTTTATGATTGATCTTTATTTACGTCACCTAGTTCATGCATTGAAATTTTGGAATTGTGAATTTGGATGGTAAGCTTACCTAGTAACATATTTTTGAACTTTTTAAAGCTTTGTGGACCATGCTTGCTATGTGATTGATTTTAACCTCTATCTCTCTTGTCCTAAATTGAATAGCACCCATGTCTTCCACTTTCTATTTCACTTAGGTGATGCGGACTAAACTTCAATGTGTGTCATTGTTTGATGTGTGAGCTATATATTTCATTTGATTCATTGAATTCTCTTGCACATCAACCAATGGCCATTCTTTATCCATTTCACATTTACTTGATTATTGCTTGACTGCTCCTTTGCTTCTTTATTACTTGTTTGTTTGTCATAACCAACAAGTCTTCTCTAAAGTATGTTAAGCACACTAGAATGAGTGAAGTGCATATTTTCAGTGATATCACAAACTGATTCACTCACTTCATTTTAGTGATTCTCACCTCATCCCAACAATATATGCTTCCTTACTTTTGCATTTACTTGTCTTCTTATCTTGTTTCCTATTATTAGGATAAGTCACCAAAGCGAAACGGGAAGCGGACAAAGAACACGTAGCAATTGGTTGATCCATCAGCTGAAGGTCGCAATTCGAAAAGTCGCCGTACCCCCTTGCTGATCTTTGAATGCACCAAGGATAGTGCAAACTTTTAAGTGTATGGAGGTCATCCGACTAATCGGTCGTTTTTTTAGGTGACAATTTTCTAATCCCAATACTTTCACATTTTATATTATTTTATTACTAGATCTTTTAGGATTTTTAGTTGCATTTTTTTTGTTTTCATATATGTAATAGGCTTAGTCAAAATAATGAAATTTTTCAAGAACTTTATCTATAGGGCAACCCAATTGATTTGAGTAAAAACTTTTCATTGGAACTTGCTTGAATTATATATTGTGGAGCATGTTTTTGAGCTAAGAATACATAAGCTTGTGAGTTTTTAAGCCTAATTGTATAGTTGCATCATATAACCACTATTTTCCTTCTTGTGTTTTATTCTCTCTCTCTATGATTGTAATCTTTGATTTGTTTGATTCTTTATGTCCATTATTTTGTGTATGAATACATTTATATGATTGAGACCTTTATTTCATTTGAGCTCACTTACCCAAATGGCCTTACCTTTTATCTTCCATTGTTAACCAATTTTGAGCCTATTTTTAATCCCTTTTGTTCTTAAGTTTAGCACATCATTACCCCTAAGTGAAAAATAATAAATATCCCTTATTTGTATCTTTGATTAGTTTAGGCTAGGGAGAGTGTGTATCATTCAAGTGTGGGAAAGTTTAGGAACATTGATTGAGGTAAAAGTGTGTTTTTATACTTTTGTTAAAGATCTTGCGAATTGAGTACAGATTCATGCATTTAATACTTAAACCATATGCGTTAGTCTCTTGTGAAGAAAAAGAAAAAGAAAAGAAAAGAAAAGAAAAAGAAGGAGAAGAAAAAGAAAGCAATAAAAAGGGGATAAAATGCCCCAAAGAAGAGTAATAATAACAATGCATATGTGATGTGAAATGAAGAGAATGCATGAGTGTGTGAAAAAGTGAGAATTACGGGTAGTAGGTTTGCATTTGAATTGTATAGGTTGTAGATTAGGTGAGAGATTAAGTTAGTCAAAGATTCAAATTTCAAACTCACTTGACCAAATACAATCTTAGTTTGACCCTAACCCCATTACAACCTTGTGAAAAGTTCTCATGATATTTGTATGCATGCATTGAATAATTGTTGATTGTTAGATGAAAACAAATCTTGGAAAGCATTATTAGAGGAGAATTGAGTGAATCAACCCTATACACTTGAGCGACTAGAGCGGATACATATCCAGTGAGGGGTTCGATTGCTCAATTACATGTTTTCACCTAAGATCATCTCTTTTCTTGCAAGTTTGTAAATTCTCTTGTAGAACTCAATTCAATTGTGGATTTGATTTGATTGTGATTGCTTTAGCCTTTATGTTCATATATGTATTCTTGGAAATTGAGTTATTTTGACCAAGTAGTTGCATACATTGCATTTAGATAGATTACGTGTAGGTAGTTTGTATTGAATAAATTGATTATCCCTTTTGTCTCTCTTGAGTTTAGCATGAGGACATGCTAATGTTTAAATGTGGAGATGTTGATAAACCACAACTTTATGGTTTATTTTGTATTGAATTTGGTGGATTTTGTCAACTTTTCTCCTATTTATTCACTAAAATAGCATGGTTTCATGAATTTCTTCTAATTGTGCTTAATGGTTAAAAACATGCTTTTTAGGCCTTTAATTAGTCAAATTTAATTCACGTTGATTCCATTCGATACCTTGATGTGTTTGTTAAGTGATTTTAGGTTTAGAAGGTAAAGATTGGGTTGAAGGAATGAAAAAAAACATGCAAAAATAGAGAATTCATGAAGAAATGAAGTTTTCAAAATCTATCATGCGAGGCGTACACGTGACACATGCGTACGGGTGACCTAGAAATCGCAATATGACGCGTATACGTGAACCACGCGTTATTATGTGATTCTTATGGTTGTCATAGACTATGAAGGATTGGCTAGCTCTCCCTGATTTTCTTTTGCTTCTAAATTTTGTTTCTGGTCTTTTGCATTGTTTTTGGAGTCTTTGATCCTCTCTTTCGCCAAAAAAAAAAAAAAATTTGAGTTATTAAATATTAAAATGAGTGACAAAAATTTAATGTCTTCTTTGTAACATCTTTTTTAAAATCTAAAAAAACACTTAATTGCAATACTCTTTTATCTTCATTACTGCTTTGTGTGTTACACAATGTTCAGACTAAACCGCCGAGAACACACAAAAAGAATGGTTATGGGTCAGAAAACCGATCCACTTAAAAGAAGGCCTGATTGAGTCATAAAAAATTAAAAATAGATAAATCACTAAGAAGGAGATAAATGTTATAAAGAAACGTGATGGATATTAAAAGCACTATTCAATTTTGCTTTAATGCTTGTAATTATTACACCATTAACAAAAGTAATCAAATGCTTTAAGCAAAGAATTCAAAATTCCACCAAAATTAAGTTACATGGTTGGTGAAGTTATCCCGCTAATTAATTGTAGTAATTGATTAATAGCTGAAAAATTCAAGGTCTAAACTATACTACGGTATCTCATACTTTGACACATAAGATATGATTTATTTTTATTTAAATTTTCATCAAATATTTCAAGCATATTATTATTTTAAAAAATAATATAAAAATTTGTAGTATAAATATCTCTAAACAATTGTTTATTGAGTAAAAAGATTCATAAGTCAACTAATCTAAATTAAAAATTTTTATCATTTAATAATTGTTCAAACAATTGCTTTCAATAGAAAAAAATTTCATCTATATAGATTACAATTAAATAGATAAAGCTCATTTGCAATGCCCCTTAGAGAAAATAATTTTTTTATCTTAAATTCAAAATTTTTACAATTAAACTACTATTTCGTGCAAATTAATTTATTAATTAATGATTCTAATAACTTGAACTTTTTTAATATCTTGTCATTGGAATCTCAGAATCTCAGAAATTCAGATGTTCGAATTTACAAACTACGACTTGAGGATACCCACCATCGAATGTCAAGCAATCGAAGAGTTGAGACATTAAGAAAAATAACATTCGCGAAATTAAATTGTCAACTCTTAATTTTGGAATTGTACTACGCAAATATGTCATTAAAAAATCCAACTCCCAAACTTATAAATCAAGATAAAATAACCTACAATTGGTAGAAGTTATGGTCAAAGTTTGGACGGTATAAGAAAAATAAGTAAAATAAAAACGTGCACTGAAAATGACAAAATGCTTGGGTTGAGATCTAAAACTTAGAAAGCCCTTATCAAGAAAAAGACATATTAAGTTTGGGTATCTGTTCTGAACTATTCTTCTAGACCAAATACTAAGAACTGAGTTCAAGAGTATAAGAAGTCCAATCCCGAAGAACCAATTTGATGATTAAGTGTTCTCTGAAATTCCAAAGACGATATTATAAAGAGAACACTAATTCCTCATGACTCATTCTAATATCCTATAACTCAATTTTATAAGTATAATTGCTATATTGTAACTATCATTCTATTATTAAAGGAAATGTTATAATAACGACGAATCCAACTCTCAAGCCCAATTCGGCCCCCTCGGCCCAAGAATCCGAGACCTTTTGGACCGCCTCAGCTCACTCACCATCATTCAAATAAGAATCGTGTCTTTTCCCATTTAGAAAATCTCTCAGATCAGAAAAGTGCCCATATAAGGGGAGTCTCAGACTCCCCCAGATACGTCACACACAAACTATAAAACCCTACCTCTTAGATTCATTCTAACTTGAGAATTGGAGTGTCTTTGTAGGTCACCCCCTCCTCGTTTCACTCCACCGGACTTAACGCCACGAAGTTTGCCACCCTACTAGATCGTGGAACCCATTGTTCAAAGTAACTGATAAATATTGGCGCCGTCTGTAGGGACCCTCAGCAAGAGAGCTCAACATCTTCCATTCGATGGATAACCATCATTCACTCATAGAGAATAGAGAGTATAAACCCTGGAGAATCACCAAGCGCCAAACGGGGTTAGGATTCCGAGTGTGGTCCACACGACGGTTACACCCAATCATCAGCTAGGGAACAGCCAGAACTTGCACCCTGAGTCGGTTTCCCTCCCTTTCGGGAGAACGGGATCTAAAAGCACCCAGATCATCTAGGAATTACGGCACAGGTTGCAGAACATGGAAAGGAAAGTAGCCTCTCGAGATCGTTACCATCCGATGCCTAGCTCCAAGGCGCACTAGAGGACGCAACCCCAAGAGAGGCATCGCTCCCGATCGCCAGAACGGTGGTGACAAGGCAGGGATGATCAGCGTGCCCATGAGTCGAGGACCCGAACTCGGCGTGACCCCTATCAAAGGGAGAATAGCCAATCTTCCGTGGCGAAGAGAAGGCGATGCGGTGAACTTGTTATTCTAGGGGCAATTCCTTTCGACGAAAGAGTTCTCCGAGTTTGTTCACCTAAATACATCAACAAGCTAATGGATATGCACTACGATGGGATCAAAGACCCCCAAGGACATTTAACCGCCTTTGAGGCTCAGATGAACCTAGAAGGTGTTCCCGATGCAGTGCAGTGTCGGACATTTCCGGTAACACTTGCAGGACCAGAGATCAAGTAGTTTAACTTGCTCCCTCAAGGATCCATCAGGTTCTTCTCGAATATCTCCCAAAAAATTTTGGCCCAATTCATCCCTCAGATCACCAAAGCAAAGCATCCCATAAATCTCCTAAGGATTACTCAACGAGACAGTGAACCAACGAGAAAATACCTGGACTAATTCAATAATGAATGCCTAGAAATTGATAACCTCACAGACTCGATTGCAAGCCTCAACCTGACCAACAGACTGATAAACATAGACTTCCATAAACACCTTACCACGAAGCCTATTTGGAATATGCATGAAATCTAAAAGGTGGCCAAGGAATACATAAATGACGAAGAGGTGAGTCAAGTTGTGATAGCTAATAAATGGAGAACAATCAACCCGCCTAATCGTCAAAACGCCCATTCCCATGCTACCTGGGAAGGAGCCAAGGAACAAGCAAACAAGCCCCCCAACCCCCAAGAATTAGAAGGTTCACAAACTACATGCCCCTAACCGCCCCGATAGCAGAGGTTTATCAGCAGATAACAGATAAAGGCGTAATACCGAAAGCTTGGTAACTAAAAGAACAGACCGGAAAAAGCAAATCTTTGCTCTGCGACTTCTATCGTGGGTATGGACACAAAACACAGGATTGCATGGACCTGAAAGATTCCCTCGTGCAGGCCATTAGGGATGCGAAGCTCGCCGAGTTTGCAAAAATTATATGCAAACCAAGAAAATCCAACCACGAAGCACCTTCTGAGACAGAGGAAGGTCGGAATCCTAGAACTGTCAGAGCAACCCCAAGAGAAAAAATAGACCTTAACCCCACCATTGTGGTAAACATGGTAATCAGCAGGTCTTGCGAAAAATCAAAATCCTCTTAAAAGAATGAACTCAAGATCCTGGCAGCCACCACTATGGAACCCCAAACGTCACATACAAACCCTAAAACCCTACCTCTTAGATTTATTCTGACTTGAGCATCAGAGCGTCTTTGCAGGTCACCCCTCCTCCTTTCACTCCAACGGACTTGACGTGCGAAGCTCATCACCCTGCTAGATCGTGGATCCCATTGTATGACTTAAGTTTTGCTTAATCGAAAATACAAAGGTCAGACCCTTGGGCATACATTCAAAAAAATAGAATAGAAAACTAAGTTTTCTTTCCAAGAGCTAGGTCCACAATCTGCCCATCACAAATAGTCTTGAAGGTGCCAATCTGGGAACATCGAAGTCCAAAGAAAGAACTGAGACCTATGACTTCAAAGACTCTTCAGTTGCGAAAATAGCCTCCTTCGCATTTCTCACAATCTTTTTGTCTCTTCTCCTCAAAACATCTGTAGCGTCCTTAGCCCTCTTTTCGGCCTCCTCTGTGCGATGCTCGGCCTTTAAGGTTGCACTTGCAAAGACATCTCGAGGTTAGAAAGATTGATGAATCTCGTCCGTGGCCTCTTTCACCTCTTTCTCCGCCCTTATACAGGCAGCTTTAGTGGCATCCCTCTCGTCCGGGGCAATCGTCAGGTCAGACTGAGCTTGGTGAAGCTTCCCATCCAAATACGTGACTATCCCAGAATTGTCTCCATTTTGTGAACCACCAATGCAGAACAGAGTAAAAAGCAGTAGATGCACTTCGCCTAAGCGACCAAGTCGCAGTCGGCAAAGTACTCCTCTGTCCCCGAAAGTAAATTCTCATCAATGAAAGCCGAGGCATCAAAAGCCTTCTCCATCACAGAAGGGACGACAACCTCCTTCCCGTTTCCGCTTAATGTCGTCTTTCATTTTATCCGAGGAGACGGGGGTGTGATCTCATGGAGATCATCCTCAGCCTAGGGGTATTTAAAACTGATCCAATCTAAACAAAATTGATGGAACGAAGCAAGAAAACCAAAAACCAAAATAACCAAAAATACCAAAAAAATGTTTTGTAGTTTTTGTTGCGATTCGGTTCGGTTTTTTATTATGCTAAGGAAAACCCTAACCAAACCAAACTGAACTGGTATTTAATGAAAACCTTAAATTACAACCCCCCAGGACCCAAGCCCAAGCCAAATGACCTAACCCTTCTCCCTCTTCACTCTTCAGTCTTCACACTTCACACTCACTGCGTTGAAAACACTCCCTCCCAGTCTCCCACTTCTTCTCACAGAGACGAAATCATCCCTCTTTCCCCCTCGTCAACGCTGCCTCACAAGCCACAACACCCTGACTCACGAGCATCCTATGGCGGCACGACCCAGCCTTCTCCCTCGTAGTGCTTCTCTCTCCGTCCTCCTCCACGGTGTCATGCAGCCGTCGTCGTCCCTTACGCACAGCTGCACTCTCCTCTCTCAATCACAGACTTACAGTCCTCTACTCCTCTTTGTCATCTATGTTCAGTCGTCCTGCCCCCGTCTTCTCAAATTGCAGTGCCTTCTTTTGCAGTTCACAGCGTCGTCATCTTTATAGTTTGCAGCGCCTCGTCTTCGCATATATGTGATTCGCAATTCTAAACTATTTTTTGGATCTGACTCTTTGTTATTAGATTTATTTTTTGATTCTGATCTAATATTTGTTTATGTTTTGATTTTTTATTTTGATTTTTGGTTATGATTATTTGTTCTTGGCCATGAGTTTTTGTTTAGGATTTTGGATCTCATTATTCTTGATTCTGATGGTATATTCTATTCTGATTTTTTATTGTAATTTTTTTATGATTATTTGTTTTAGCTTCTTACTTTTTATTTAGGATTTTGATTCTGTTTTGATTTTTTGTTCTAATATTTGATTTTGGTGCACTATATATGATTAAAAAATAATATTTTTTGAATTATTGAAAAACTTAAAAAACCAAACCAAACAAAACCAATTTTAATTGATTTGATTTGGTTTGGTTGGTCTCGATAAAAAAAGTTGAGCCAAACTGAACCGAAGAATTAATATAAAATTGGATCGAATGGCTTTTTTGTTTTTTCTTAAATAACTTAACCAAACCGCACCGTGAATACCTCTACCTCAGCCTGGGTGACCGCGACCTCGCAATGCTCCTCAACATTGGCACCTGAGGCAGGGACCTCCTCAACATGAGGCTGCTCTTCCTCTTCCACCTCAAGGAAGGCAGCAATGAGGTTTTCCATGGTTGTAAGTGGTGCATACGAATCCCCACACTTCGTACACTGAACCAGCAAGTGCACTAGGTCGTCAAAATAATACCTGAGTGAGTCAAGGTCGATCCCACGAGGATTGTTATTTGAAGCAAGCTATGGTTATCTTGTAGATATTAGTCAGGCGGATAGAAAAGTAGTTTGGTTGTTTAAATACATAGAATAAAATAAAGAGAACTTAACTAGGTTGATACGTTTGCAATGATAAGAAGATGGTTAAGGCTTGGAGATGCTTTGTTCTTCTGGATTAATTCCGGTCTTACTGTCTTCTTCAACTGTGAATGATTTCTTCTATGACAGGCTATATATGATTGATGTCAGTTAAGAGGTCGCCAATGCTCCTCCAGATCTGAATCCCAGGGTTAGTGTGGATCCATTCTGATTGAGGGTGAAGCTCCTGCAGTTCATCCCCTTGATGATCCTACTCAAAATGCCACAGACAAGGTTGAATCTTCTGATGAAAGACGCACTATGAACCCAAGAAGAACACGGGTGGTTGTCAGGCACGTAGTCTTAGAATGAAGAACGAAGATACATCTTAGAATAAAGAATCAAACATGAATTGAGAAAGAACAGTAATACTTTCATTAATCCATAAAACTCAGCAGGACTCCTCCCCTCAACCTAGGAGGTTTAGAAACTCATACTGATAGAAAATATAATGATAAACATGTAAAGTGTGCATCCTTCCTTTGATGAGAGGTGTAAAAGTCTTTAGATACTATACTAATGACTAAGGATTACATTAAGAAAGGTAAAACAGTCTTTTAGTGCTAAAATCCACTTCTGAGGCCCACTTGGTGAGTGTTTGGACTGAGATTGATTAAGATCCACGTGCTAGGAGGCCTCTAGGGCGTTGAACGCTGGCTAGGGTGTCCTTTATGGGAGTTTGGACGCTAGTCTCCTCCTTGTTGGCGTTGGACGCCAGAATAGGGCACGAGGCTGGAGTTGAACGCCAGTTTTGGGCCTTCAATTCTGAAGTAAAATATAAACTATTATACATTGCTGGAAAGCTCTGGATGTTAGCTTTTCATAGCCGTTGAGAACGCTCCATTTGGATGTCTTTAGCTCTAGAAAAGCTCTTTCGAGTGCAAGAAGGTCAGATCCAGACAGCATCTACAGTGCTTTCTCTGTCTCTGAATCAGACTTTTGCTCCAGCTCGTCAATTTCAGCCAGAAAATACCTGAAATTGCGTAAAAATACAAAAACTCAAAGTCGAATCCAAAAATGTGAATTTTACACTAAAACCTATGAAAATATAATAAAACTTAAACAAAACATGCTAAAAACTATATGAAAATGATGCCAAAAAGCGTATAAAATATCCGCTCATCAGTAAGCCTACCAGCCATATTAAGTGCAAACAGAAATAACTTATGAGAACAAGGAAACAAAAGGGAGTACAAAAACAAAGTGAAAAGAGAGAAACCTACCAACATATAGACGACCAGCTTCCCAGTCACCCATTACATGTCGGTGGTTCAGCGGCCTATTCCCAAAAATGACCGTTAATACCTCGACTATATTCTTACTCTCCCAATTTAGCCCCTCGTAAGATATTTTTACTAAATAATCCACTGCGGCCTCATACTTTCAGTAAGTCAGGAACCTTTATTCCCCCTTCAGAATCAGCCAAAACAGATGACGTCTCCTTGCCGGCCTCACCTTGAAGTACCCCTCCTTGAACTCATGGAAGGAGTCCTCAAAGAGCCCCACAATCTTCTGACCTTGAATGGCTCGAAAGGACATATAGACCTTCTTGTGCTTAGCTTCAGGGTGCAACACGATGAGTAGGAAGAAGTACAGAAAACCTCCACAACGGCCATGATTTCAAGATACTCGCACACAAGCTCAAAATACCTAATAGCCACCCAGCTATTAGGATGAAACTGTGAAGGGAAAACACTACACTAGTTCAGGAGCCTGATCACGAAGTCGGAAAAGGGGAAACGACCCCCTACGACATCAAACGTGCTTATATACCTACATCCAGTCAAAAACTAGGAGAGCCTCCATATTTACGTAGCAAACGAGCTCCTGGGGTCGGGGAGGGAGAGTTCTTAATGTTCCTCTGTAGGGCCTCCACCACAGATTGCATCGGCATCCCAAAGTTTCTGTAAATCTTCCTCACCAAGACACAAAAGGGTCCCTACTGCATTGGTATTATACCAGAAATACGTCAGGAGAACCCCTTCAACCGAAAATACGAGCTCCTGTTGAGGTTCAGCTCTCCTTCGTACCATACCTACAAATTGGGGGAACCACCACCATTGTAAGCCTACGAGCTATAGATAAACAGTCAAAAAACCATTAAAATTCAAGGGAAAGCTAAGCCTAGGCCCTAAATAGAAAGGCTATAGCACCCCTTCTAAACCTCCTAAAACCACCTTCATGGCGGAGCTACGCTATCAATCACATTGCCATAACAGTAAACAAAAACACAAGAAAAATCGACGAGGGAGAAAAAAAAACCTTACTTGATTAGGCAGTAGATAAATATCACGAACAATAAACGATGGCAAAGTGCAGAAAAATGCCTCCAAGAAAAGACAATTCTAGAAGTGGTCGAAGTAGCTCCCACGACGAAGAACCAAAGAAAAATGGACAAGAAGGAAGCACACACAGAGATGATGAAGAGGTAGTTACGAAATAAAGCTAAATGTAACTGAAGCGGCTTTTAAATGAAGGCATTTCAAAAAGTGCAAATACAAAAAGTTAGGAGGGTAATAGGGTATCAAGCGCGGCAGCAATTAATAAGTCCCTTCACATCAATTGACGCGATACCTCGAGAACCGCACACACAATCTCCAGGATCTCCAGAAATCGTTTGATTCCAACCGACCTACCAGGAGTTCGGTCTAACCTGGGTCCACGAAAACGTGACATCCCTGCTAGGCCCAGGCACGCCATGTCTGGGGGCACTATTGCAGACTCGGGTTCCAGCCTTAGTGGCTCAACGACGAATCCGACCCTCAAGCCCAATTCGGCCCCTTCGGCCCAAGAATATAAGATCTTCTGGACTGTCTCAGCTCACTCACCATCGTTCAGATACAAATTGTATCTTTTCCCATTTAGAAGATCTCTCAGATCGAAAAAGCACCTATATAAGGGGAGTCTCGGACTCTCCCAAGGTACGTCACCGACAAATCCTAAAATTCTACCTCTTAGATCTATTCTGATTTAAGCGTCGGAGTGTCTTTGCAAGTCACTCCCTCCTCCTTTCATTTCACCGGACTTGACGCCGCGAAACTCGTCACCCTGCTAGATCATAGATCCCATAGTTCAAGATAACTCGCGAATAATTATATATAGACTTAAGGAGAAAAAAAGAGCATGATATAAAAGGAAATAACTCATAAAAAGATGCTTTATAAAAAGAATTAATATCTCAAATAAAAGATAGCTTCTAAAAAGAGCAACTCTCACTATATTAAAATTAACTAAATCTAGTAATATTGATTATTTTAAATTTGTGCATTCAGGTATAATTTTTAGCTGAGTGTCTCTCGCGATCATGCTAACTTGAACATTAGAGTCTTTATTGGTACACCCCACCGTAAAATAACAAACTCAAAACATTGAGAATTTGAAATAAAAAAATGATAATAACATTGTCTCTTCAATCCATTTTTTTTATAAATTTTATCGAAATAACTTTTCAACTCGACAGGACTAAAATACTTTTGAAAACATACATCATTTGAAAATTAAATAGCAAGCGTACTGATAAGAATCCAACAAAGAAACACATAATGTTGATAATCTTACGGATATACAGAGCACAATAGTATACAGAGCCAGATCTGAGATCTGGATCTCGTTATTTATGCTTGTCATGAACGAAATCATCGTACAACTTCAATCTTTTGTATGACAGAGACTTGCACTTCATTCTATGTCATCCGAAATTCACATCACTTTTCACATGGATATATTTGTTGGTTGAATCAAAGAGTTTAAAGTACAAAGGTTTAAAATTTCTAAAAATATAATCATTTGAATTTTTTATTTTATATAATTTTAGTTTTGTTTTCCGTAATGTTAAGTTTTAGCCACTATTTCTAAATATAACTTTTTCGCCCCTTATGAAAAGTTTAATATTCTTATAAATATCACACTTTAATAGTATTGAACCATAAGTTAAAATCTAGAGTTAAAAAATAGACTAAAAGTTAAGAAAAAACAGAATATAAAAACTTAAAGATATATATTTATGGTAGAAACTTAAAATATATTTTTCATTCATGCTGTCTCACATTAAGATATACTTTATATATATATAATAGTATTTTGATAATGTTTATATATCATTAATTAGAAGAGGAAAAATTCATAAATCACTTTATGTATAAACATATAGATGATACGGATTAAAAAAAATAATCAACATACAATTATCATTTTGACAAGTGATTATAAAAAAATAACGTTTACTGATTTATTAATTTTTGAATTATAATAGAATGTTCCCAAATATTTAAAACATGATATGTAGTTTCAGAATTATTGTTAATTTCAAATACGTTAACAGTGTTTATTATGTTAATTTGAATAATTTAATGTATATAAAATTTTTGCTATTTATATGACTTGGGATTAATATAAAATTTTATAACTACAATTATATATGAAATAAATTTTAATTCAACTAAAAGGTTTTGTCAAATTCATCTATAATGAAAGAAATTACTACCAGTCAATAATATAAACATGATCAATTTAAATCAATATTAGTTAAAATGTATCTCATTCATTATATCCATGTTATCAGTATAAAATTACATTTTGTTTGGGTTATACATACATATGATTTTACCTAAATGACTTTTGAGATAATGAAAATTGAGTCAAAAATATATAAATATGTATATAAGATTTTTATACATATTACATATTAGTAATAATATATAATATTAAAATTAAAATTCTTTATTTTGTTCACATAATTAATGTATATATAGAGGGTTATAAACCCAAAGTGAGAAACATAGAGATAAACATAATACATAATACATTGATGTTAAAAAGAGATATAATAAGCATAGGAAATTCAACATATATCAACGGAGGAAAACATCATTTTCATTTAGAGTATGAAGAAAGGGAAAAAAGAAATTAAAAAAATTGGAACCCACAATTTCCGTTACCCATAAAAGTAGGCAATGAAGAAAAAAAAAGATGTGGCCTATAAGTTAAGCATATTTCATCTCAAACATAAATGATCCAACACTTCTCTACCATAGCCCTACATTTTCATTTAATTGCCGTTACAACTTCTGTTTTCACTTTTCATTTTACTTTTTGGAATTGCTCACATGCTTTCTCTGTCCTTGAGGGAGTCTCACAAGATTAGGATACTATGAATTATTATTTCCATGCCTCAACTTTTTTCTAGAAAAAGAGTCTAATAATTTAACCACTCCTACATGTGATAGTAACATATATATTTGCGTGGAGTGATTAAATGATGGAGTGGGGTGGAAAATACAAAGATATATGAATAGTGTCACCTAGGTAACTTTTGACTTTCATTGAGTAATATTCTCTTAGCTTGTATTCTTCGGTGGTAATTTTATTTATTTGCAAATTTAAAATGTCATTTCATTTGAAGAAAAATTATTATCCTTATAATAAGTTAGTAGAGTTTTACTAATTAGTATTTCATTTAAAAAGAAAAAAAGAATTATTAGGGTTTTGAGGAAAAAGATGTGTTTTTTTCACATTTTTAATACACTAATGAATTACAATTTTTTATTTTTTACCGTATTCTCCAGTTTTCGTTAGATTAAGAATTAATTTATTACGAATTAAAATTTTATTTAAAAATTTGTCACTAATTAATAAATTATTATATATACAAGACGATATTCGAACACGTGACACTTATTTATCCGAATGAATAAACGTACTATTTGACTAGCTTAAATTAATTAAATGGGTTATAAATTTAACTTTTAATATTCACACCAATAAATTTTCTATTATTATTAGTAGTATTTAGTTTGAAAAGAATATAACGATCTATTATAGAAAATTATTAAATGATGCACCTCACCTCTAGTTGTCCACTGCCAATCAAAACATGCCGCATTTAGTCCCAAAGCTGCTGCATTAAATATACGCTCAAAGTCAAGGGAGGCTATCCACAAATTTTAACATCAAATTATTGCTGTTATTATTATTGTCATTATATATTAATCACTATTCATTTATTGTTTTTCAGCATTATTATACTAGTATATGCTAGTATATCTTAAATTAAATAGGAGCCCAAAAAAAAAAGGGAAACATGTGGCAAGTAATGATTGGTCCAGCATTTTTGCCCTTTAATTTGATAGTTGCTAGCTAGATACACACAAAAGCATATATATAGAATAGTCCAACCCAAATTTTATGTTGCATCCTGTGAAAGTTAATTAGATTAGATATATGCATATATGGCATCCATGAGAATAACAATGGTAGCCAGCTTCTCACACCGAAAAGTAAAAGGAATATCACATGCTTCCAATACAAAAATTTTTCCAAATTGGAAAAAATAAATTAAAAATGGACTTTCAAGGATGTCAATATACCTTATTTTGCTAGCAAGAATTTCGTGACAGCATAATGTTTTTCTCTTATATAGCTATGTTTTCCTTTTTAGCTAGCAAGGTTATTTAATTTTATGCAATATATATTATATAGTACCATTCATATTATCGTATATATAAATTGAATGACATTATATTCCCCATCTCTCACACACGAAAATAAAAAGTGATAGTTTAATTTCATGGATATTAATAATGTAAAGTATATAGGTTGAGTCTTATATTACGATATGATCCAGATATTTGGTGGCATTGGTCTCTGATCTTTTACCCATCATCATTTGTTTTTTGGCCATTGTTGCTAATATGATCTCTTATTGTGTCAAATTCATGTACCCTTTTCCCTAAATTATTGATATGACCAAAATTGATAAACAAATTTCATGCTTTGTTTTCGTGTATTTGATTTATATGGTAATAATTAATAATTCAACTAATGATTTAGCCTAACAATGAAAAAGTTAGCCAATAAAGAGTTCCTGGCGACAATAACAAAGAATTTATATATATGTTTTTTATGTTCATTAAATTGTACACTTGGACACTATAGTCACGTCATATTTTTCTCCTCTATACGGTATCAATTATTGAAGATATTTATTTTTTTTAAGAGCACAAAAAAAAAATTCAATTTTGATTTACTTTCATTGTAATTCTTTTTACACAATCATATTATTTATATTTGAATTACTTTATACTTAAAGTTCTAACTTCATGGGATGCTATGATTTTTGTTTAACTATATTCTTATTAATTAATATAATATATATAATGTCTTGAATACTCTACATAATATAATCAAAACAATAACCTTAGCTTTTACTAATAAAGTAAGAACATACAAGAAGTCTGTTATAATATATGCTACTTATTATTATTATTATTATTATTTTAGGGTGATAATACATATTCTACTAGCTACTAACTAGTTGCCAAGATTCATAAATTGAAATTAAATGGCTCCGTAATAAACACAGTGCTCTTCATTATGTATCTTCCATTTTTCCCGGTAACTTGTTAAGTACATACACAGTTCACTGATGTACAGTATTAATCAGAAGTAACTAATTAAATTAAAATAAAATAAAAAAGAAAAAACAGAAAATTAAAACAGCATATATAATAAGGTTAGTAACTAATATTGTTTTGAAGTGTTCCTTGAAGCAAATATTCCAGAATATTATTCATAATTCGAGTTGACAATCATGAAAGTTTCTCAAGTCTTCTTCATATGTATTTGTGCTAAATTAAAGTTAACAATTAACTTTATCTGCAGCTCTCTACAAAGAAATTAAAGATTAACATGCAATATAAGAAACTACCTACTTAATTATCAATGCAAACAATTAGAACCAAATTCATCATAAAATAAACATCAAGTTACAAAGTTGAATAGAGATTCTAAACTTCTCAGAACCTCCAATTAACACATCTAATAATAATTATAATAATAGTAGTAATATATATATAATAAAAGAAAAAGAAAAGAAAAAGATAGATTTAGTTTTACCCTAGTCAGAAAGATCAAGATATTTCATTTTTTTTTCTTCTTCTTGTTTTTCTCCATCCTCCTCTTGCAGCTTCTTCTTTCCACTTCCTTAATCCTCCTTCGAAATTATTAAAGTAACATCACATATCCCAAACTTAGGGAATGGAGTGCTCTTTTTTGAATATATAATAATTTGAATGTTATTAGAAGATAGGAGATAACTCCATGATCTCCTCACCATGACCAACATTCTCATCCAATAGCCACTTCTCAAGGAATGACAATGGAGGGTTATTATTGTCATTATTATTCTTATCCCTACTACTCTTACTATTCTTTCTCTCCTCTTGATCCTCATAGTCCTCTTCTTCTTCCTCAATTTCATGATGATGATGATGATGATGAGAAAAAGTAGTAGCAGCAGCAGGTTCTGAAGAACATTTGTGATTATTATTAGGCATAGAATCACAAGTAGATTTGTCCCAGCAAGAAGCAGTAGTAGTGTTGAGATTCTCAAAGGAAAGAATAGATTCAAAGTCTTGATGATTCTGATGATGATGAAGCTCAAGATTCAAAGCAGGCATAGAAACAGACTTGACTAGAAGAACCTCCTTATTATTATCATTGTTGTTGTTATTGTTTTCTTCATCAATCTCATGATGATTTGATGATGGTCCTCCTCCTCCTGCTCCTTTGATGATGAATGGAGAAGATGATGAAGATGGTTTTGGAGAAGTTCTCATCCAACCTTCTAGAAGCCTTGAAATGTTCTCAGTGCTTGATGCATAGGATGTGGTAATTGATGAACACTGAGAAGACTTATTATCTGATGATGAAATTCTGTCACTGAAGCTCTTAGATGACGCTTGAAGGTGCTGAGAAGAAGAATCCATGGAAGATGTTTGTTGTTGTTGGAATTTCTTGAGCTTCTTCTTTAGATGTGTGTTCCAATAATTCTTTATGTCATTGTCTGTTCTTTGTGGAAGGTATGAAGCTATGGCTGCCCATCTATATATATTATTTTAATTAATCAACAAATTAAACAATAATAATAATAATAATAATAATATTAATTGAATTTGTTATATGTGGGAGAATATTACTTGTTACCAAGAAGAGCTTGCAAGTGAATAATCATTCCTTCTTCATGGGGAGTGAAGTTTCCTCTCTTGATTCCTGGCCTTAGATAATTTGTCCACCTTAGCCTACAACTTTTGCTGCATCTTGACAACCCTTTTCAACAAATAATTAACATTGTTATTCTATTGTCAAATTCATGGACTCAATTCCAATTAAAATAATATATAATTAATTACCAGTGTTAGTAGGGACTGATCTCCAATTTCCAGGACCATGTTCTTGGATGTAAGAGACAAGGATGATATCCTCCTCAGGTGTCCATGGACCTTTCTTGATTCCAACTTTGTCACAGCATGGAGGCCTTCCCATCTTTCTTTCTTCCTTCTTCACTCACTCACTCACTCACTCACCTCTCTTTTATGCTACTAGTTTTTACAACAAGAGAAAGAGAAAGAGATAGAGCTTTCAAATAGTACCAATGCATGTGAATGCTTTATATATACTTGATGACTTTAAAACACTAAGAGAGACCCAAATTAAATTGCACTTTATTTTTTACACACTCACATCTACCATGCCCTTCCTCTCTCACCTAACTCTTTCACTATCCCTTATTTTCTACTGCTATTTTTATAATTATCCATTATTACTCAATATTATTATTATTATATATAGAAAAACCAAAGTCAGCGACGAGTTTCAAGTTTCAACTATGTATTAATTCTCTTCTTCCTTTTTTTTTTTTAAATTTTATTTTATGGGTCACGTGGCACCATGGCTTGTGTCAACAAAGTTATTAAGTAAAGTGAATAATATATTATTGATCTTGTATACGTATAACCTTTTATTCGATTGAATTTATTTGTAGGGTTTTGCTTGGATCATTTGATGTATATCTCTTAGCAAGCTAATAATCAATCACCAATCGCTAAATTAAATTTATACATGAGACTTTGGTAAACATCTAATAAATTGAAAAGATGGGGATGGATGGATGCATAGCTGGGTATACTTTTCTTCTAATCTTCTATTATTATTCTTTTAATTTATTAAAAATTAAATGGGACATCTCCAATTTATTAACCGAACACAAAATTTGAAAGCAAGAATTGACATTATTTTCCAATGAGAAACGTACATATTTTTGTGTGTAATTATTTGAAACTCAATATGTAATTACTTTTAAAAAATAATATTGTAAATTTAAAGTGAATATATAAACGAATAAAAAAAATTTGTATATCATCATTACACATTTTCTAATAATTAGTTATTTTGGGTTCCGGAGCGATGGAAACAAGAAAAGTGAATGTTTGGGAAGTAGTCCTGCCAAATTTAGCGGACTGGTAACAATTAATGAAATTTGCACAGAAGAGAGCAGAAAATACCATAAAAATGTGCATAACATTGGGTGATTTCAGTAAGGGTTGCTGCTAGCTTTTGGGGGAATGTTTAGATAATGTTGAATTTGAACAAAGAGATGAATATATAGTGATTTATTATGGTCACTATATACTATACTACACTATATAGTCTGTGTCACCGTGCAGAATAATAATAAACCATTTACTTTGTGTACTTTTTTCAAACGAAATTATTCAAAACCATGGATCATGGATATTACTATATATTGTACATGCATATCAAAAAGGTTACTAAGCTCGTGATAAACCAACTACCCAATATATCACTATTTTATTTTTCTTTTTTTAAAAGTTACCAGTAAAGAGCTAGGAAATTTAGCAATACTATATTATTTTATTAAAATTACTTTTTTTCGTTATTTGATTGCTTGTAAAATATTTATAAAGCATCTTTTAAATATTATTTTTTAAACTTTTACCAAAATTTCATCATGTTTAAATTATTTATCGAGGTGTCCTCATTTTGCCACAATGGCACCTCATATTTTTTGAAAAATATTACTTGTCTTTTAAATTTTCAATCTTTAGTCAATCTTTTAGTTTAAATAATATTATTTAATTAATTTAAATATCTATTTTTATAAAAAATTACTTGTTTTTTTATAAAAAAATTATTTGTTTTTTAGTTTTTCTCTCTTCTATAGACTAAATGATAGATAATTTTGAAAGGATACCTAGTTGCCTCCAAAAAACGCTAAAGTAAAAACATAATCTCTAGTGAAATGAAAAAAGATTAATAATATAGTAATTTATACGATATAATTGAAATATTGTTAGTTGGGTGTGTCTTTAATTTCTTAAGAGGCTCCTCAAATTAATTCTTAACCATGTGGTCAAAGTGTGGCTATGTACTGAAAGCATGTGTTAGTACCGAGTTTGTGTCACTGTCAATGCAATTTCCATAGGTCTTGCTCCTTCCTTCTTATGAGAGAGGACAATATGAACTATCTCTTATGTATGCAAAATCTAACCATTCTTCAACACTAAACCATTATCACCACTTGCTAGAAAAGGTAATCAACAATTACATGCCTTCCGTACCCCCATGCTTGCTTTAGAGGAATTAGGTTTTCTAACAGATCTAACTCTGATTTACTTGGCCTCCTTTATTAAGACAGACAGAATGTTAGTTTTCAAATAATATCTCTTTCAATATTTTAATGGCTAATACTTGTGCGTTATTTAGAGAACTAAACTCCTTTCTTTGCCTCTAATATATCACCTATTATATAGCGGCTACTCATAGTGTCACTCTTTTAACCTATGGACATTCACAACATACAACACCATACAGAATATACGGACACATTAACACAATTTTTTGTATATGATGATATTGTACCTTCAACTAAAATTTTATTTGAACTATATATCATGATACGATTTTGCTACTATAATTACCGACAAGTGTTACGAACGGTTTTATACTATATTAGCAACGAAAAATAAGGTTAGAGTTACATTATATTATTATTATTTAGAATATTATTAGAGTCGGTGGGGAGTGAGTAATAAGGGCATTTAAGAGGGAAGATTGAATGTGGCTCATGGCTCCATCTCCTTTTTAGAGATGAGTTTTCAATGTGTTGATTTAAAAAGTCATGAAAACATGTACCCCACATGGAATTGACCATAGCTACCTTAGCTTCATGTAAAGATCTATTGATACCACAACATGGAATTTGTACGTATATACCTTCATAGATTACACGTATTTTCACCTAAGCTACTGCCCCATATGCCACAGTGCATTCATCGCTCGGCGTGGTTCAACCATGTGCGTTTTCATAAAGTGATGATATAAATGGTACACTCTCATTTTTTGTTTTTGCTGATTCAACAAATTGGTCAACCAATCAAATTTGATATTCAATTATTTAATAATCATGATAACGGATATTGATTCATTGGGAAAGAAATTTTCATACATCTTCAAATGCAACTAACTGTCCAAGTGCATGCCCATACATGAAAACCTAGAACATATAGATATTGTGAAATCATTGCCATCTTTTTATTTTCTTTTTAATTTTTATGTGAAATTGTGTGGCTTGCAGAATATTTTCTTATCCTAATAAGAATCTTACTCTAGGAATTTTACATAAAAAAAATATACAAATATTCTGCCAATCATATGTCTCCTAAATTCTATTGTGCATTTGTGTCTAAGTTTTTAGAATAGTTTGATAATTTCCTAATGTTTTCAACTTCAAGAGGCATGCTTGTTAAAGAAGACAGATATGTAACCTATAATCATTTTGAACAAACGCGTAATGTTAAAAGAAAATTATTTTATATACGTGATTTACTCTTTTATATTATGATAATTGAAGAGTGTTTCTACTTTTATTATCAGACATTTTATCCTCCAATTATTGAGATTTATAGTTGTGTTAAAATTTGGAAAAGAAAGCTCTAATCATTCTGATATTTATACTTATTTGAACATACATGATAATCTATAAAATAAATAAATAAATAAAATATTTGTTACAGACTCTTGCTTGTATGTAGTGCAAAAATTGTGCATCACATATTCTTATCACATTTTGGGTGAACCACTAGATTAAGTTTAATGACTAGTTCTCCATATTTAAAGAAAAACTTCTAACAACTAGATTACAACAGTTTTCACGCCTGATATGACCCGTGATGACTGATGATACCACTACTACATGTTTAATCAGATATTTAAAACTTAATTTTGACGTTATTAAGCGTCTTGTTCCAATATTGATTAATTATATCTCCTCTTTTATATGCGTGGTTTTTATTTCATGAAATGTACAAAATTTGGTGACTACTCCGATCCGTGAAGATATTTTTATATAAAAATAAGAAAAAGTCTAAAAATTATTAAACAGTGAAGATATTTTTATATAAAAATAATAGATAAAATTATTAAATAATTTAATATATTTAATTAAGATATTATTTAATAATTTTTAATTATTATATTCATATAAAAATAACTTCAAATAAATAATTACCGTAAAAGTTTTATAATAGTACCTTTTTCTCCAAAACTCAGTAGAAGCACCGATATCTATATATTATTACCGAAAACTCAATTTATTTAATTCAACTAATAATTCAGTGTAGATAAATTATTGATAAGAATTTCATTATTCATCTAAATACTTTTGTTAATTAAAATTTAACTTAAGTTCATTCAAATCCAATTAAAAACCACTCGCACAAAGTACCCATAAATCATATATTTTTTTTTTCGTGTTTTCTCCTTTTCATCGTTCTTTTATTGCTATTATTGTTGCTATATTTTTTGTTTCTTTTTCTCTTTTGGCATTATTCAAGTATTTTTTTTAAGGTGAAAATAAAAATTATAAGAAGGTGAAATAAAAAAAATGAAAAAAAAATGATGAAGAGGAGAAAGAGTAGAGTTTTAAATTTTATAGAATATATTAAAAAAATTAGCAGCAAAAATTTTTTAAATTTAACACAAAAAATTTCTGAATTTTGACACTAAAATTTTTTAACGATGACATAGGACATTTCTTAATTAATTAGAAGTTATCATTAACAAAAATAACATCAAAATCTCTTAAAAATAACACCGAAATTTTTTAATCGTAATACCAAAATTTCTTCTAAGGTATCTTCTTCTATTACTTTTTTTCTTCCTATTTTATCTTTTTTTTTTCTAATATGTTCTTCTTCTTTTTCATATTTTATTGTTGATATAAAATTTTTTTATATCTTATGTTTTACTTCAAAAATGAAAAATTTTATCTAAATAAATTTTTTTTAAAGTTGAATTATATACTCTTAGGTCCTAAACAACAAACTATCTTGCGATGTGACTTAAAAATAAATTCAAATTTTATGTTTTATATAATAAATTTCGGTGTGCATTTTATTTCGTATTTTATATAAAAAATTTTAGTATTATTCTTTATCATTGTCATCATAATTTTTTGTGTTATGTTTTTTTTTTATAAAAATTTTAAAAATACACAAACAAATAAATAAACAAAGAAGATAAATAAAAAAAGTATAAAAAAAGAAAAAAACGATGTAATGGATGATAATGAGGATGCTGATGATGAAGAAGAAAGAAAAAGAAGAAGAGAAAAAAGAAATAGAAGAAGAAATGAAAAAAAAATGCATATGTATCATGATTTGATTGAACTTGCCTACATAAAAAGTTTAGTTGTCTAGAATTATTATATTAATAAATATTAGTTGATAAAAAATAAAGTGACTAAGAAATTACATAATTAAAATAAATAAATAAACAAAAGTGATGATGTAGGTCACCGTGATTGGCATTAGTATTAAGTCCAAAATTTATTGTTTGGTTTGTATTTTTTTTTTTTTTATTTTTTAATATTTTTTATTTTTTAGATTTTGTAAAAAAATAAGTGAAAACAATAAAAATAATAAAATTTTGTTTTCTATTTTTACTTTTTATTTTTTTTCACAAAATTTAAAAAACAGAAAATATTAAAAATACAAATTAAACGCCCTCTTAGTTTTCTTTCTCAGAGAATAAATAAGTAAATAAATAAAAAAGTAAAAAACAGCACCCGCAGTTTCAAGTCATAAAGTGAATGTTAATTCTGCACAATCACTATATTGTGCTTCCTTTTCTTTTAAAACCTTCTATTTCTATGTCAGACTAATTCCTCTAATTCCAAGACGTAACAAACATGAAAAAAAAAAATCAAAAGAATTGAATAGCAAAACACACCTCGATTAAATGATTTCTTCTTTTTTTTTCACAATTCTTACAAACTAAAACTCAAAACCATCATATTTATACCACTTATTATTAGAATTTTTTGAATGATAAGAATATTTTAACATTGTAAAATAAACAAATCAACATTCATCCCCAACTATTTTCACTGTGTCACCTCTTTTTATATTTTTTTTTTAAAAAAAAGAAAAGATTCTGGCCCCATAAATTCTACTTGGGATTTATGAGGCTCCACTGTGCATGTATAATTTCTGCCAAATTTCACATCTGTTGTAACCAAGCAAAGAACAATTTGCTACGTTAGCTGTACCATGTTGAATACATGGGAAACTGACAGCACTATTTCTTCATCTAACATGTCGTGTGAAATAATATGTTCACATAAATTTCCACACCAATATGCTTTAACAAATAATAAAAATATTCAATAAAATTACACAATGAAGATAATTACCCCCAACCACTAAGTGGCTCTACTTCTGAAACCATTTATGCATACATAATACATTAACTAACCAAATCATAAATGCTTCACCTGAAAATCCATAAACAAAGATAACCAATGATTTAACATAACATATGACTGTGTAATATGACAAGGGATTCGACTGAAGAGTAATAATATTGTACTCTTTCTGATACAGCGAATCCATGCATTCTCCTCCACTGTTTCCCATACATTCAACAGTAGAAATGAGTGACTCGGTTCGGTGCAAGAAGAAAAATAAGTCAAATGTAAATGTTATAGGAAGGTTTTCAAATGTTTTATAAATATTTGTATTTCAGTGATTTTAATAGTTGATCTCAGCATTGATATTGAGATCAACGGTTAAAATCACTGAAACACCAAGGTTCCTAGATCACTTGAAAACTTTCCACACACATCAACTTCATATAACTACTTTCATGGGGGAGAGGGGGCCAGTTGGACCCTCCAATCAAATTATTTTACTGTGAATTTAAATAAGTTGGAAGAACATCATGAAAAGAAAACAGTATGTTCTAATGCCACCTCACACTGATGTGACTTGTGACTTGGTGAAGGTGATGTGTGTCAGAGAAATTGAGAGAGGTGGTTTACAACAACCAATAGAACAAGTATACAATCAAACAGAAGAATAATGAGTTCCTGAACCATGGGAGAAGAAGCAAATGAACCCACATGACTATACAAATTGTTCCCACCTATGATATGATCCTACTTCTTCACTCTATCTAACTCACATGGTTTTCTTTTCCCATGAAGTTCACATGCTACAATTGAGTGGCTCAGTTGCCATCCTAACTCTTTAACTTAGTAGATATCATTCCAAGATCCTTTTCTTTTCTTTTAAGTAGGTTGCTAGTCAGAGTTACAATCCATGCTAATGAGTTCCTTTCCATGAAAATGCAATGGGCAGAGGATTTGATTAAAGCACAATCTTCTTGGTTGGAAGTAAACGACCAGGTAATTTCGAATCCCTGCAAATTTTGGTCACATCCAATGAAACTTTGCCTATCAAAATTCAAAACATATATCATTGTGTCATTATAATTCATTATCAAGCAATTACATTAAGCATACTGTCATCGATCAAGAAAATAATGGAAAAACATAGGTTGTATGATATATTGATATCAATAGTAAAAAAATTGCAATTGTACCAGTCCTCCCCTCCCGAATTCATTTTAGTATCAATTGTTCTGGATTACTGAATCAGTAAACAAACAATATGCATTTGCAATAAAGCAGCTCAACTCGAATCCAGTTTTCAATTGCAATGGCAATGATTTCGAGAGAGGAAAAAAAGAATTGTATATTTTAAGTGTGATAGGTGCAGTTGTCATTGCATTGCTGTTGTGGAGGAAATAGTATTTGAGAATGTAAAATTAAATTGCACATGCCAGAGTGTTTTTTCTTTCAAGTACAGTGATCACCAAGATGCATGGCAAATCATGATTAATATGTGAAGATTTCATGCAAGATACTTCTTTTAGTTCGTAAATCAATTTGAAATAGATAGTTGGTCCACATTTTACCACAAGAAGGATCATAACATTTGCTCATACCTCTCCATGAAATCATCTTGTACTCGTTTCAAGAATTATTCCCATCTATGAAGCTTTACATTGTTTTTCATGTGCTGCAAAATCAAGAAATATGTCTTATTACTAGTTTCGTACTCTTACTAAACAATCAAGAAAACCAATCAGAAGTGCAACCAATTCCAATATTAAAAATAACCCCCATAACTATAATAAACAATGCAAAAGGTGTAAGTATTATTTACAAAGGAAATTTAACAAAATACAGGATGCAAGTCAAAATCTTTGGAGGAAAAAAGCCGAAAAGGATTCAGTTTTAGGCAGGCAATAATTTGGCATTAGACAATGCGGCAAAATATATGGAAGAATCAGAATTAGAGCCTCACAGCTATTGCATCTTTTCAACTTCTTCCGCTTGATGATGTGCCCATTTTCCGTGGCAGTCACAGCATTATACTCCTGAACAGGATGATAATTTATGGATTCTAACTCTTCCTTTGCAGTATCATGTCTGCGCTTTTCCTCTTGCTGGTACAATTTCATGTAAGTGACAGCAACTCTTTGAATCTTTATAGATCATATCATATGGGAATATCAACACTTACATAGGACATCTCCAACCCGATAATCTGTTGCCTACAAAGCCTAAGTTCCATTTCAAGCGCATGTATTCGAGATTCAGCAGGCACAACACTTTGTTCCACCATCTGCTTTTGCCTACCTCGAACAACCTCCGGTTGCCAAACATTCAAAGCCACAGAAGCTTGCCTACAGGAACCAATCACAAAACCACATCAACAAAAAGGGCAAACAACAGTTTCTAGTGCCAAAGATTACAGGCCCATATTTACAAAAAAAAAAAAAAAAAAAAGAAATGCACACGAAGGCAAATTAAAAAGACTTGGATGTATAGCATTACTCTACAAAAGCTGCACGGTGTTATGCATGTGATGACCAGGGAATGAATAAGAAAATCCACCCCATTTCCTTTCCATGTTAAAGACCTCCAAGCATAACGTATTACATATCCATCCCAAATTTTACCAGCATATACAGCGCCGAAAAGATAGCATAGGATTCAACTTGAACTGGCTTTAATATCAAAGTAGTAGGAGGAAAATCACAACTTTGATTTTGCAGTAAATACAAGGCAATTAGCAATGCATTCATGATAAAGATTGCAAATTATTTGTGTCTAAACATGTGATCAGCATGCAAATAACTACTACTATGACAACATCATAACAGGCATGAAAACTTTGCTACCGAATTTTCAATAAAAACGATAAGATTAGCAAAGTACCTGACCCTGCGCAAATTGGACAACTCTGCAACAGTTTCTCTCATCTTGGAAGTCTCTTGATTGATCCGAGTCTCAATGGCACGAAGCCTTCTAGAATGTTCAGCAACTTGGCTTTCTTTTCTCAGCACTGCTCTCCTATGAGCCGCTACTCTCCTCTCCTTGTCTCTCTCAAACCTAACCACCAAAAATAAAATCAAATAAACAAAATAAGAACAACTTTATGAATACCCAGATATTAAAATTCTACCCAAAAAAACGCAGCTCAGAAGTTCAGACAGAAATAAAAAAATTGAACTTCACAGATAGCCAGATAATAAAATTCTAGCAAAATACCTGATAAAACCTAGCATAGATAACAAAATCAAAAAAAAAAAAAAATCTGAACTTCCTGGATACCCAGATAATAGAATTATCCAAAATTGGAAGGAAGCCAATGATCGAACTTCAATTCAAACCTGAACTTATAAATGGATTTTGCAGAAGAAGAAGAAGGGAGAGAGGAAGGGGTAACGTTGTGGTTGAGGGGGAAGTCATTGGAGAGAAGGCGGTTCCAAAGAGGGTCTTCGGCGGAGAGGAGGCGGAGGCGGCGGCAGGTGATGGAGATACAGCAGAGAGTCTTGTAGTTGAAGCTGCGATTTTCAATTCCGATTTCGAGGATTCGCCTCCAGAGCTCGTCGGGGAGTAAGGACATTTTCGGGATTCTACAAGCAAGTTGTTATTTAGTTCCACTTCGCCGGAGGAAACTCCACCTTCTTAACCAAAAACGAGTGGATTGTTTTATTGTTTATTTACTTTTATCAGAAAATCACCATTTCTTAGCCAACTCATTAAGGAAACATAACTTCCTAAACAATTCCACTAGATTATCAACAGTATTTTTGTCAACTTTTGACAATTTTTATTTATAATTATATTTAATAGAAGTATTTTTATAAATATATCTAATAAAAATATTTTTTTTATGGTTATATTTAATAAAAATATTTTTATAAATATATTTTTTGAATGTGTCTCTTTATATATGTATTTAAAATATAATAATTAATTGTTATTAACAATAAATTGACAAATAATATATTAATGTTATAACTTATGATATGTTGATACTCTATACTTTCTCCTTCCTAAATAATTGATGTTGTGACGTGTGATATGGATGTCAATATGTCATAAGCGGCTGAATTTTTTAAGATTGAGAGGTTCTTGCTTTTAAAAAAGATTGAATTTAATAAAATTTAAAAAAATAAATTTAATAGGTGTATAAATAAAGAGTAAATCTCACATAAATATACACAATAATAACATAAACATTCGTCTCTCTTTATATATGTACCTTGTAATATATATATATACTTCTATTATTTTAAAATAATAATATTAAAAAATATTAATATTAAATTTTTTTATTTATATTTTTTTATTTTATATTTATTTTTTATTTATTTATTTTATAATATGGTACGGGTACGAACATCAAATTTAAACAAGAGAAGATCTATTGTAATAAATTTTAATTATGTCAAATTTTTTTATTTTTAATTTATAACTTTTAATATGTTAATGAACAAAATACTTATCATCAATATTGAAAGTTCAAATTTATATTGATAGATCTTGAAGATGTAAAACTTGGTTAATTAATGACTAATTAACTCATAAATGAGAATTTATTCTAGAAAGTCAAAAATGTGATTTTTATGGCTAAATATGATAGAGGAGATTGAGACGAGAATTCCAGTACCAATTTTGTAGAAATCGGACCAAGACTGAACCGACCGGGCCAAATCGGACCAACCGAACCCATAGTGGGCCCTTGGCCCAAACTAACTAAACCAAAACCCTAACACTCTCTCTCCTCATTTGACACACACACTGACACACATGCTTAAATGGTGGTAGAGAAGGAAAGAATACTCTCTCAAGTTCTTTCTCTCATTTGATCTTCAAATCAACATAACTTTCGATCTAGAGCTCCGATTGCTGCACCGTTTGCAGCCACACGTTCACCGCGGAGAGTTCTACAAAACCCATACAATCAATCTTGAGGTAAGTCACAGTTTGTTCTTCGAAATTCCAGCCCCTGTTTTCGAGTTTTATGGACAAAAATGTAGAGATTTTGGGCTCTTTGATGTTATAGAACCCAACTCTCTTGAAGAAGAAGGTTAATCTTGTCTCCTTAGACCTTGGGTGTGGTAAGATTCTCAAATCTAGTGTTAATTGTTGTTCTATGATGTTTGGGTATTGAGATGTTGTGTATGGGTATGATGATTGTGGCTTAGGTTGTGTATATGTGGGTATTGGAGCTTGATTGAGACTTTAAAAAGCTTGAAAAGGGATTTTGGTGGTAAAAATCTATTTTTGGAGGTGTTGAGACATTGAGAGCTTGTGGACAAGTGATTTGGAAGTGCTCCGGTTGAGCTTGGGAAATCGACTAAAGTATGATCTCGGTTTCTCGTATCTAAGATATAATGTGGTAGGAAATACTTAGGCTAGAGGCCCTAAGATAGGCATTGAATTATTGATGTTGTTGAATGGTTGAGATATATGATATGGTCATATATGTGATTATGAATATTGATGCCTTAATGGTGTGATATATGAGGAAAAAATGCATGTTGTGATATATGCTTGATGAATGATTGAGGTTGAATTGTGGGTGGAACCATGTGGGAGTGAGCATGGTAGTGATTATGTGTAATGTTGGTTAATTGGTAATGGTGTGATTAGAAATTGTGATGAGGAAGGGTATGTGCCATGTTAATGTATTTAATATTAGGCTAATTGATTGAGATGGGATGAAATGGTGAGATGTGGCTTGTAATGTGTTAAATATGCTAATGTATGAGTTGAAGAGGCTTGAGTTGATTTTTGGCATACTTTCCTTGATTTTGAGAAGGGTTGGAATTGGGATGTTTTGAAAATGGCACTTTGTGGTTTTGAATGAAAATGTGGTTTTTGGGCATACTTTGATGGAACGTAACTTGAACTCCGGATCCCGGTTTTGTGCCAAATTTGTTTAGACTTGAAATTGGATCCGGGGTGGTTATGCCGTTCGAAGAACGGGCGAAAAATGTTTTAAAACGATGAAGTTATGTCTGTTGGAAAATTGGGGTTTAAATCTGTGAATTCTGCAGCTTTTAACTTAGAAAATTTTTTAGCAGAATACCCCCTCATGCGTAGGCGTGCTTGACGCGTGCGCGTCGTTTTTCAGAAAAGCACCATCCACGCGTGCACGTGGCTCACGCATATGCGTCGATGTGCTAAAATGGTTGCCCAGCCAAAATTTCCGAGAGTTGCGCGAGCACTGTGCGAGTTCTGTGCGTGGGGCACAAACGCACCCATGCGTATGCGTGGCTGACGCATAGGCGTTCCTTAACTGTTTTCCCATCCACGCGTGCGCGTGGAGGACGTGTGTGCCTGGAGGACGCGTGCACGTGGCCCTGTTTTCATCCCAAAGTTGATTTTTGAGTTTTAAAAGCCAAATCTCATACTTTTAAGCCTCCGATCTACTCCTTATGTCTTAAATCATTATGATATGCCTAGCAATGAGAAAAGGAGCTAGGGAATGTAGTAACTTGCGAGTGAAGTAAGGGAAAAATGAATGATCAATGAGAATCAAAGATGACTATATGAGATGTGGAGGATAGCGGTGGAAGTGCTGTATGTGCCACGAGCCTAAGGGCTGTAATTGTTATGAATTGGCTGGTTATGGATTTAACCATGAGCCGGATGGCTGAGTTATTGCTGTGTTATGGCGGTGCCATTATTGATTATGGCTGAGTATAAATGCATATATGCTATTGAATGAAATTGTGAATGTTGTACTTCTACTATCTGAAACACGAGTTTTCCTGGAAGAAAGCAATGGCTAGCCACCACGTGCTCTAGGTGGAGACTCGAGACTCTGTTGACCCTATGTCGTAAGGGTGGCCGGACACTGTGAAAGTTCCGGTTGAGCTTGCCCCCGTGAATATACACTAGTGAGGGTGTTGGATATGGATCATGATTATGATCACGATTATATTGAGTATAACTCGAGTTGGGGATGCGCGACAGAGGGACAATCCAATGGTTAGCTACCAAGACTTGTCGGGTTGGCTATATAATCGACAGATGATATTATCAGCCATTAGGGACATGCATTCATCATATTGCATACTACGTGATTTGTTTGAGATTGCCTAATTGACTGTATATTACTTGCTAATTGTCTAAATGCCTTATCTGTTCCTATTTGTATATCTCTTGTCTGATATAACTGTGTTTGCCATATTATACTCCTGCTGATGGTTGGGAGGTTTGAAAGATTTGGAAAGGGAAGTATCAGTTAGACTGAAGAATCTTTAGTCAGTTGCCTTTTTTGGTTTAGTCTGTTTATAAGCTTTGATTTATCTGGTGGAAGTTCTAGGATTACCTTCGTCTTTTCTCTGATATTACATGTTAAATATGTGGGAACTGTTACCATGATGGGAACCTCTGGTTCTCACCCATGTAGATTTTGTGGTTTTCAGATACAGGACGTGATGCTTCTCGCTAAAACATGCTGGAGACTTCTGGATTAGCGAAGATCCTTTGTTCTTGGGACTCTATTTTTGTTTATATGTTTTGCTTAGCTACTCTTATCTCCAATAAATAATACAAACTGTGATGACTCCTTTTAGAGGAGATTTTGGAGAATAGGTTTCCTTGTATTCATGTCCCTTTGGATTTTCCTTGGGGTTTCCTATTTTATTTACTTGTATACATTGCTATGCTCGGACCGGTTATCTTCGTAACCGGATTATGAGTTCTTGATATTCATGTTTTTGACACTCCTTTGTATATATATAATCTCACGTTGGTTTATCCTTTGTTCGTCACGTTTTCGATCGGAGTGTTGCGCTTTCGAGTTGCGATTTTGTTTTATCCCTTTTTCTTCAAAGGCTCCTAGTTATAATCTTTATTCACACTACTATATGTACTAAATTTTAATTTTTAGAGGTCGTAATACCTTGCCATCTCTGAATTATGACTTAAGCATAAGACTCTGTATGGTAGGGTGTTACAAAAGACACCATTAAATCAAAACTATAAGTCTTGTAATATTTATATTTATAAGTATGTTCTGAAAATATCATTGTAATATTGATCATAGATTACATATAATTCATTTAAATGGATAAAATGTTCAACTCTGAATATCTGTAGTTACATTATTATCTAACCTTTCACATAAAAAAGAAATTATTCTTTGATTAAGAATTTTGTTATTTTAAAAGAATTTATAGATCAAAAAAAAAATATTATTATCACCTATAAGGGATGCTTCTTTCGAATACCTAAAACGACAATCTTTATAGAATTACAATAATTACAAAAATTTATTGTGAACTAATGAATCTTGAAAATACCATTTAATAATAAAAAATTACTTTTTTATAGACAAAATTATCATTATAGATCGTGACAATTCTTTAATTTTCTAGAAATAGTTATAAGAGTAATAATTTTACTGCTGATCAAGCAATGGGGATAATGATGTTACTATTTATCATAACCAGACACAGGCCCTAGGCACAAGCATGAGGGGTACTTGTCCCACTGTATTTTTATTTTTTTTTAAAAATAGTTATATATAATATGTTTTTATTTTAAAATTTAAATGACTTCACTACAAATAAATTAAATTTAATTGGCCAAAGTTTTAAATTTATTTTTTTATTTTTCTATTATTTTGACTATTATTTAACCAAATCAAATTTAGTTTTTGTGCCATCACTCTTTTATTCCCTTAAATCCTCTTCTTATTTTTATATTTTCAACCTTTTTTTTCTATTCCTTGTCTAGTGGTCATCTTTTTTTCATCAAAAGATAAAATTTAAATTCTTTATATTTTTTTTTATATAGCTCTCTATGACTTTATGTATCTTCAAATTTCATTGTTTCTCTTTTTAAAATTTTCAATTGCAAATTTTAATTCAAACAATTATAGTTTAGGTATTAATCTAATATTTTATTTTCTTCATAATTTTATATATTTTATTTTATTCTCAATTTATTCATCCTTATTATTTGTTTTATATCTTTTGTTTTATTATATGTACCTATGTTGCATATAAAATTTTAAAATAAATTGATTAATTTACTAATTTAAAATATAACTTTTAATTTTTAGAAATAGTAATAAAAAATATTTAAATTACAATACATAATTAAACAGATGCATAAAATCTTTCATCTAACATTATATCAAAATTAAATTAAAAAATATATAACAAAATGAATTATTTTAAAAAGAAAGAAAGAAAAAAAAATTGTAAATTATGTTTCTATTATTTTATATAAACATACTTTTTATATGCAAATTTAATTTTTCTCGTATTTATATATAATTCTAGTTTCAAATTATAAATACTAGTGTATCATTAGCCGCTAATGTGCTAATTGATTCAGTCTTTGAGTATTAAATGTGTATAAAAAATTAGTTAGGATAATAAGTTTTCTATAATTTAATTAAAATATTTTAAGTTCAACTTTTAGAAATAAAAAAATATTTACTAACTTTTTTAATTTTTATATATATCTCCATATAATTAATAATATTCAACAAATTTTATTTTAGTGTATATATTTTTGCCCCCACTCCTAAAATTTTTAGGTCCGCACTGGTCATAACAAAGACATATGAAATTAAAAGATAATTATTCTTTGAAGTGAATGTATCATTATAATTCAAAATTATAATTGATCTTATATTTGTATATTCCATCAAAGGAATATATCAAGATTATTCTATGAAGTAAATAAATTTTATTGTTCATATTACTTGAAATGTATGAATAAGTATTTTGAAATCTTATATTCCAGCAATAAATAAATATTTAAAGATAATTTTAATAAATGATTTTGTACAGTTATGAGAGTTATTATATTCTTCTTTGAATAAGATTATGTATTTATTATCACCAATTTCTAAAAAGTAAATTGGTTTGATTAATTATAAAAATTTTGTCCTTAGTATTTTAAAAAATGATAAAGTATAAATATAAAATTATTTATGAAGATGAATCTATCTTCTTTGGTTAAGAATATATCTTATTTTTTCATGATAGATTATTTTATTCTCAAAATTGATATAAATCTCAAAATTATTTTATACAAAAAACATTCTATTTTTATAATATATTCCAGAAGAGTAAATTTTGTTCTTAAAAGAAAAAATTATAAACTAATTGTAATATTCAGAAGAGTTACGATTTAGTTTCTTAAAAAGGTTATTTGAGTTTAAACTCAAATGCTATGGAAGAACTATTATTTTATAATATAAAAAAATTAACTAATTTTAAAGATATTTGTGGGAATGAATATCATATTGGAACAATAAATGAGGTAAAGAAAAGTACCTTTATATTATTACTAATTGTAATTCAAATAATTGAAAAAAATACACTAAAAGTATATAGTTTCCTTTAATATGTATTACACTTTTTGATAAGTGCAATTGAATCACATGTATAGTAAACCAGAAGTTTACTTACTCAAATAGTTTGTCATTTGATATAATCAAATGAGAATTTGATATAATCAAATGAGATATACTGAAATAATAAGTATATGAAAGTGGATAAATAGTTTACTTGTTCATATAAGTATAGGTTTTCTTGTACTGTATGTTCTCGATATTTTATGGCTATTACCGAAAAAAGTTTAGATTTAAATTAGTTGAATTTCTAGAAAGAATTTACAGTGATACATGCTGTGGATCTTTTAAACATGTAAGCTTTTATTAGATAATTTTTGTTTTTAATAGATACATCTATAAGACCGGCATACGTATGTTTAATATAACTTGCAACTTGAAATTTGCGAGATTATTTACGCAAGTAATTGATTTAAGAATACAAAAGTCTTATAATCCAATCAAAATTTTTATTTTAATAGTATTGGTAAAATTATTTATGCTTGTTGTATGGCCACTGGTGAAAATATTTGAACATCCAGTAATTTATATTCATACACAAAATAAATCACTATTATTATTCATATATTGCCTTAAAATTATTGTTACACTAATTATGAGAACAAATCCTCTAGTCATTTGTGTTTGAACACATATTATTGTAGTACTTAAAAGTTATAGTAACATCAATTCTCTCTTTCATGATTAATTTCGGCCCAAAGCTAAATGTTTTATATTTTAAAAATTTTGGAATTTCAAATTATATATATATATATTGGATATGATTTTTCCTTTATAAGAAAGTATTTTTTGAAATACTAATAGAAAATATCCTTGACTCATTTTGTACCTTGGTAATTTGATTAGAAATGTTTTTAGCAGGGAGAGAAAATACAAAGTTAAAAAATAGGATAAGTGAGAATACATCATTATTATTTTAGATACTCGAACATAACAATATGAACCAGAAGTTCATAATAAATTTATAGATGCATTTTATGATCTTATGCCAAAATAAACATCCAAATTCAAATTGATGTCCCTACTGGACAAATGACCGTTAAAACACATATATGCTAGAAGTAATCGATTCCAAAAGTAAATTTATTTGAAAAGAAAATGAACAAATGATTTTACAAGAAGTAATTACTCTTCTTGTCAAAGAAGATAAAGATACAGGAAAGACACCTGCAGTTATCTAAAGCTCTAATATTCTGACATAGTTTTAAATGCCTAAAGTCGTTCAAGTACTTAAAAGTTATGAGATCTTAATAAACTATGTTGTTATAGATGAAAATGGAATCGAAAAATGATCATTATTAATGATATGTTTTCAAACCATCTTGTGTTATCATGTATGAGCATGAGGATCTTGAGCCAATAATAAATGTCGACAAAGAGATGATTGACTTAAATACAAGTCATGTAGGTTAAATTAGATTCACTTACAAAACGTAAAGTTTGGGACCTGTAGTCCGTACACCAGAAGATGTAAAATCTGTTAGATACAATTGGGTATTTGTAAAAAAATGAAATGAGAAAAATGAAGTTATACACTACAAAGCTTGACTTGTGGCACAAGGTTTTTCACAAAGGCCCAATATAGATTTTGAAGAAACATATTCTTCTGTAGTAAATACAATAACATTGCATTATTTGATCAGTTTATCAACATACCATAAACTACATATGCATCTAATGGATGTAGTGACAGTTTATTTATACGGATTATTAGATCGTAATATTTATATGAAAATTTCTGAATGACTAAAGATATCTAAACCATCCAATGAATATTCGCAAAGGTTGTACTCAGTCAAATTATAAAGATCTTTATATGGTCTAAAATAATTTGGGCGAATGTGGTATAATCTTCTTATTGAGTATCTGGCCAAAAACGGATTTAAGAATGATAATATCTGCCAATGTGCTTTCATAAATAAATCTGCATCTGGATTCATTATAATTGCTGTGTATGTTGATGATTTAAATATCATCAAAACTTTTGAAGAGATTCTAACAATTATAATTGCTGTGTATATATATAAATTATCTCTATTATTTTAAGATAATAATATTAGTAAATATTAATACAAAAATTTTTTATTTATATTTTTTATTTTATATTTTATTTATTTATTTATTTTTCAATATGTTATCGGTACGAAATTCTCATCAAATTTAAGCAAGAAAAGATCTACAGCAATAAATTTTAATTATGTCAAATTTTCTTATTTTTAATTTATAACTCTTAATATATTAATAAACAAAATACTTATCATTAATATTCAAAGTTCAAATTCATATTGATTAAATAGGTCCTGAAGACACCATTAAAGTAAAACTATAAGCCTTGTAATATTTATATTTATAAGTATATTTTGAAGATATCGTTGTAATATGATCCTCGAAGGATTACATATAACGTGAGGTATAGGGTGTAGAAGGAAAATTCTTTCTACACATGTATGTTATTACTGTCACCTTAACATTTTGACAAATGTCTAAATATTGCAAAACAGCAGCTGACATAAAGCACATTCTGTCTACTGCTGGCATGTGATGACTTTTGCTAAACTATGTTAATTACTTTAGTTCAGCGTGAGTAATTAATTTAGAAGATATTGGACTAAGAGTGTTTGGACTTTTTGATTGTCATTGTGATTGTTTTTTGCTAAAGTAGAAACTGAATTGGAATAGAGGTAGCATATTGAATTAAACACCGTGGCATTGGTAAAAAAAAAAAAAAACACTGTGACATTATGAGACAGGGGAATGTTATACGGGTTTGGTTTAGAGTTTCGTTGCGGGTTTTGAATGTTGGTGTCAGTGGTTTCACCATCCACCCAAATCGAAGTGGAATAGGGGGATATCGGCATTGTTGTTGCAGCTGGTTGGGAAAGGAAAATTGATTTTTTGCGCTGCTGTCCATTTCATATGCGGCAGAGGAATAGAGGTATGTGTTTCTTGGGAACTCTGTTTGTTCTTTGTGTGCATCAATTTCCATTATGTATCGGTGGAGGGAGAAATATTTTGAAGTTATAAAGTTTTAGGAAAGATAAAAGGTTTAATTTAAAGGATGCATACTGTTAATTTGGGTTGTGTATTTGTTTTTTAGTTTATTTTGAAGATGACGAAAGAGAGGGTTCGTCATTACCCTCTTCCTCTAAAGTTAATGCATGTGTCATTTGTGTGTGTATATTGCAAAATTTGATTTTTTTTATACATTCCAAAATAATGGTGTGCCATGTTCAAAGATTTACACATAATAACACTATATATTTGAATGTATCAATATATTATTCGGTTGTGTCATATATTTAACATTTAACTAATTAAAGCATTTATGTTTTTAATCTGGACATAATGATTAGACTTCGGAAGGATAATTGGTTTTTTATTTGGAACGTGTAAAGTATGAATGATTAAATTAAATGTTCATTAAGAAACTCTTTTATTGTTAATGTATGTGAGGTTTGTATGTGTATCTCGCAAAATTGGTTGTCTCATAATATATATACATTTAACTAATTAAATTATTTATGTTTTATGTTTTTAATTTGGACAGAATAATTAGACTATCAAAACATGATTACTTTTTTATTTAGAGCTTTTAAAATATGAATGATTAAATTAAAATGATGTGTTGCTGAAAGGGTTGGATAATGTTCTGTTGAGTAAAGGGTGGTTTGCTAAGAAATGTTGTGGCATTATTAGTTGAATTTTTCTATTTATGAAGTAGTGTGTTTGTGTGGTTTCCACTTAAGAATAATTTCAGCATGAGTGTATAGCAGATTGCCAAGACTTTGCAATTGGTTTCTTATGTTCTTGCAATTAATTTTAATCAGATAAAATTCACAAGGAAATAAGGGGATGGAAGGAAGCCAAAGGGATGAGGGGTGTAGGTCTGATGAGGAATTGGATGATGCATGCGGCGGCGACGGCATGAATGTAGTATCGGATGAGTATGCATCCGATTATGCTAATGTGTTCGGATTCTAAGAATAGGAGATAATGAGAAAGGTCTTTCGAAGTGAGGAAAGAGCGTATGATATTTACAGTAAATTTGGCAGATGTCATGGATTTGGCGTGCGCAAGGGGGATTATGGAAAGGATGAAGAAGGTAATTTGATAAGGAGAAGATTTTTTTGTTAATAGGGCTGGACTGAAAGATGAGAAACACTTGAACATGTTGGATAGAAAAAAGGGACACCGTCCTGAAACAAGTACTAATTGCATGGCGAAGCTGTCGATTTATCTGGATAGGAAAAAGTCAACATAAAAGGTTCGCAAAGTAATCTTGGATCACAATCATGAATTGACACCTCGAGGGATGGTGCACATGATTTCGAAATTTTGTCGTATATCGGATGCTGCAAAGGCAAACATAGATGACATGCGCGGGTATGGTGTTCCGACATCAAAGATTTTGGGTTACATGGCTGGGGTTGTCGAAGAGTACTATTTGTTGGGCTTAAAGAAAAAGGATGCATACAACTACATTGACCACATGAGGCAGGACAAGGTTGCTAATGGTGACTCGAATACCGCTATTGTATATCTAGAGGGAAAGGCAGCGGTGGATCCAATGTCAATGGCTAGATATAACGTTACAAAGGATGGAATGTTGGCGAGCATATTCTGGGCCGACGGACCTTGTAGAGTAGACTATCAGTATTTTGGGGATGTGGTCACCTTTGACTCGACATACAAGAAGAATAAGTACCAGCACCCGTTAGTTATATTTTCTAGGTCAAACAATCATAAGCAAACCACGATATTCGGATTTGGATTAGTGCTAGACGAAACAATAGATAGTTATACGTGGATGTTGGAGGTGATGTGTAATAAGTACCCTTCTGTTGTGGTAACTGATGGCGATGATGCGATGATTGCAGCGGTCAAAAAAATGTTTCCAGAAGCTACTCATCGGTTGTGTGCATGGCACTTACAAAAGAATGTAACCTCGAATGGAGGCGAGCAGATGTTTCGTGAGATATTCTGTAAATGGCTTTATGCTGACATGGAGGTAGATGACTTCGAGCTTGAATGGGAAGAAGCTTCTGAGGAATTTGGTCTACACGAAAAATATTGGGCAAACTAGATATACGAGAAAAGGCACCTGTGGTGTAATGCATACCTTCATGGCAAGTTTTGTGCTGGATATCGCACAATATGTAGGTGTGAGGGAATAAATCCTCGCGTAATGGGATTTTTGAACTTAGGACATAGTATTTTGGAATTGGTACAAAATCTGGAGTTAGTAGTACGAGAATACCGCAACAACGAGCTGGTTGCACAATTCAATTCAATATATAGCACCCCTGCTCTAACAACGTGCTTGGATCCTATTGAAAGGTGTGCTACAGATGTTTACACGAGAGCTATTTTTGTACTAGTTAAGAAAGAGATTGATGGTGTTGGAGTGGTTAAATTTGTGAGTAAAAGGAGTGTCTCCATAACAATGGTATACACAATGGAAGAGTACGATCATCTCGGCCACTACATTGTAACCTTATTTGATAGGACCGTGACTATAATGGAATGTCAATGCCGATTCTGGGAGAAAGAGGACTTTCTATGTAGGCACATGTTCTTTGTCACGAAGCACGAGCATTTAAAGGATATTCTAAATCGTTTAATTCTGAAGCTGTGGAGGAGAGACGCCAAGGCAATTAAAGAGTATGTCGACGACATGTTGAGTGAGAGAGGTTTTCTATTGCGACATGGGGCACTCCATGCGGCGTCACAGTGGATGTTCTACCTTGGTTCAAAGAATCGAACTGTATTTAAGAATGCAATGGAAAGAATTCGTGGAATTTGTACTGACATCCATGCACGTCTTGGTCAACCAAACGAGGGAAGAAAAGCGAATGGGATGAGGACGTTTGGGATCCCGTTGTTGTTAGAACTAAAGGCGCTCCACGGTCCAAAGGCAAAAAGGGAAAGAAAAGGAGATGTATGTTCTGCAAAAGGACCGGCCACACAAAGCGGACATCTCTTGATAGGGTACCAAATCGATCCAAATGGGGTCTGCAACAGGATGAAGCATCTATCGAAAGACCAGGGGTCAATGAGGTTCGTGCTTTATTAAGTACAATCTGGCATGTATTTTTTTTTTTTTTTTGCAGAATTTCATGTAATTTTTGAAAAATTGCAGGTTTAAGTATATTTTTTAATATGGAATTTCAATACTGCATCTTGGTATTTCATTTACTTAATTCCTTGTTGCAGCATAATTTTTGAATCAAGCCTTTCGGGGACATAATTTAATGTATAGATGAAACATGTCTAACAATTTCTGTATAGAGTTGTACGGAATATGTACATAATTTAATGTACAATCTGGCATGTATTTTTTTTTTTTTGCAGAATTTCATGAATGCTAATTTAAAATTGCATATTTGAGTATATTTATTAATATGGAATTTCAATAGTGCACCTTAGTATTTCATTTGCTTAATTTCTTGTTTCAGCATAATTTTTTAAAGGAACCTTCAGGGGACATAATTTAATGTATGGATGAAATATATATCATAGTTTTTGTATGGGATTGTGGGGAATGTGTCCCTCAACTACTTATGCTGAGAGAATCAACATTACTTTTGCATGCTAAGTAAATGAAATTATGAGATAATGTTTTGGGGTGTGAAGTTGTTGTATAGCCAGTATATTTGAATTAACTGTGGTGAGTGATCATTTGGGTTGATGTTGCAGAACTTAATGGGGGTACATGAAACAAGTCTGCCCGCGAGGATAGCATCGGCGTATTCACGAGATGGGAAAAATGTTTCGGCAAAATTAAAACCTGTGAGAACTCAGGAGAGGATTGTCGAAACTGCACAAAGTGAGATTCTAGCATCTGTTGCAGATGCAGGGGCTTGCGATTATCACCAATAGGTACTCCCCTCAATTGCATATAACATTTATCATTTAGATGGGATGTGTTCCATTTGTTCATCGATTGAGGGAATTCATAGGTACTGGATCTTATGAAATCGCTGAATGCAACAATAGGCTTAGATGGCATTTAGAAGTCCCAGTGATGTTTCAGTTAGTGGTTTAGTTTGTTTTTCTTAGGAGTCAGTAGTTGTTTAAAAGACTCTTTTTGGCTTTGTGTGCAACAATGTCGTTAAGGTTCAGCGCAATTGGATATGCTAAGTACATGAGTTTTATTATTTGGCCTTTTTTGTACTTACGTTACACTTTCAATGGCAAAACTTTGCTTGCTGAAAGCAGAGATCAGTTATAGCCTTTACTTTCATTCAGCCGCCACTAAATATTCTTTTTTATTTTTTTTTCCAAGGGTCAAGTTATGCTCTAATGGTATTTTTAATAACAAAGAAAGAAATACACATTTACCGACTGATTATGAAGGTGTTTTAGTTATGTTAACACCGAAAATTTACAACTACTAATGTAATTAAATAACTTTTGTTAATACGATTTATTTTTTATAGTATTAGATTAAGTTTTCTGAACTACAATATAATCCAATAATTTCAATTAATCATTAGAAAATAAATTTTGCCTTTTAATGCTAATGACTACTGTAAATAATTCTAAATCTCTAAATGTGCATTGTAAGAATATATTTCCTTTTAAAATTAAGATTCATAGTTGCTAATGAATCAAATAATGTTAGTTATTCCAATAAGGGTATGCTAGTAACTTTAAAATTGTTACATACATTATATTTTGGGTTCTGTCAACATCGTGATAAAAATATTTTTTAATTTTAAAGATGTTATGTGTTAATTTTTAATATTTAAAAATTAAAAATCTAATGCTACTTTCAAATAACATCATCACTTCGTTGAAGTTACTTATTCCACGGGACATTGTGAAATCTTAACAATTTGAAAAAGCAAAGTTACAAGGTTAAACCTTCTTGTTCAGTGCCAAAAATAGCCAGTTAAATACCCAAAAGAATCTCATACCCATACGCCCATGATCAGGAGAAGCGCACAAATTCTCAAAAGATAGACACCAGGATCCATGATCTTGTGCTGATCAAGACGGATTCCAATAGTAATATATACTAACACACAGTCTAGCAAATTCCAGTATGATTATATACCACTAATCTAACCAAAATGCATCATGTGACTTCTCCCAAAAAGAAGTACTACTACGTAAGTAGGATTCGGCGTGGAACGTCATCGTGCAATCCCTACACATTAGATGTTCATGCTTTGGCTGCTGCTGGTGGCTAGTGAAACAACTTCGACAACAGATTTCTTTTTCAACTTCGTTCTTGTTGTGTTGGATTTTTGATCATGCTTGTCCCAATAATCAATAGCAAGTTTTACCACTTCGTCTCTCTGTTTGTTGGCTTTTGAGAAGAAAATGTCTAGTGCTAGACTCATCTAGGTAAGGTCAGTGACACCCTAAATTAATGAGCAAAGCATTGGTGACCATATTGCACAACGAAGTTTGAAAATTAACTTTCGAATGTGTTATAATTGTTATTTTCATTTGTGAATGTGTAGTGCTCACCTCAATATCATACGTGCTCCACAGAGGGGAAAGTTGCAACCATTGGGCTACAAAGACTCTGCAATCTTTTCTGCATTTTCATTAAAACAATACCCAAAGTATTTTAAAATACAAATTAATTTGTGTCCATGAAGTATTCTTCAAAGTTGATGAAAATAAATTATATTTCAAATAGAACTTACGACTTATCCTTTTGTTGTGTGACGAGAGGTTCTCTTAGATCGAACTGCGACACCAGTGGTAGGATTGTTGCTTCATTTTCATAAAACCTCTTGTCCGTCAGCATTGTCTCCAAGAAGAAATCATGCATCCACTTCCCAATGTGAGAATACATGACATTGGACGTCACTAAAATAATAGAATAGTCCATAAAGGATAAAAATTTTGCACAGTACCACGTATGTCATCATCTAAACTCTGTGCGTTCGATCATTTGGGTCCTTTGCGGAGTCCAGGTACATAAGGTCTCCCAAATCTAGGTCAACAATAATGAGAAACCAATGCCTATCCTTGTTGAGGGGGGTGTAATCATTCATCCACTTCATTATATAAATCAATGACAAAATCAAGACACTAGTACCAGTGGTACTGGTAACCATTTTATTGTTAACAAAGATGTGCATTCATGATGCCGTGGCAAATATTAAAGCCTCAACGTCACCTTAATTGCAATAAATTGTTAAATTTTTAAACCTTTATTTTAATAAACCATTTAAATTTAATCTCGTACATGTTGCATATTCTAAAAAGGACTCAACTGAAGAGCAAGTTAATTAGATTTTCATGTTTTTTTAGCTTATTGCAACGTATGCAACGTTGTACCATAATATCACCAACTCTTTCACTAATACTCGCGGTAATTCAAATATAAGATCACTATGGTTATGGGACTACATCATTCACATAAGACACACCACATTGTAATTTAATTCGGAAACTTTGTTAAGGCTATGACAATCACAACTACGCGGTTTATGAACCATAATCCATACTGAGCATATAATATGAGATTTCTTCCCACCGACTTCTTTTAATTTGTGACTGCCATAAACTACAAACACTATCTTACATCCAACACATAACAAAACACAAAATTCACATACAACGAAGCACCTATACACCAAATACCTTCCTAAGCAAACCACGGACTAATCACCTTCATCCTTAATCAGCCAACATTTCCTCAATCATTTTGACTTGGTGCCTCAGTTCAATGTTCTCCTTCTCAAGCATCCGAATTCGCTCAAACATCGACTGTGGCATCTCATCCTTCATCTGGTGTTGCATACGACCGAGCACTCGATAATTATAGTCATAAATGCTCTTTCCACTAGCGTCGATCAATTTCTCCAGCATGACGAAAGAAACTTCTTGCCTAGCCACCTTTTCCTTTTCAAACTTTGGGCCATATACCACAAGTTCTAAACCTCTTGCATTGCTTGGAAGGAAAACAATGAATCGAAACATCACACACCGCGCTGACGACTTGCTGTCTTGAGGCACGAAGATTGGAGCTCCAATTGCAAGAGTCGAACATGCTCGCATGAGCATTAGTTCAAAGTCCTCCACATACAAAAGTTCAGGACCCTAGGTCTTCGAAGCCACTTCTCCACCTACGAAGAAAAGGTTCCAATTGAAATTGCACAACGGCTAACAAAAATATTATAACTGTTATGTAAAGAAGAAAAAAAGTACCTGACGATGCGGATGTGCCACGACTACCGCAACCAACAAAAACACTGCTAGGAGAATAGCCCAAGTATTGCACTTTTTGAGAAGAAGGACTTGCATATACAGAAGCCTGAAGTAAATGTTGGGAACACCCACCACCTCCAACCACATCCCCTCCACCTCCATAGAAACAACCTCCGCGGTGCATATATTCTTCGGCCTCTGCACGCACATGAAACCCCTTGTATTCGTTCTTCTTAAACCCGTCCACTTGTACACTGCATTCCTCCCACGTCAGGTAAATCCCTGGAATTCGTCCGTCCCTTCCTGATGGCATAAAACATATACCTTTCATTCTCCATGGAAACCACAACGGTAACGAAGGCTCTTCAAATATCCAACCAAGATAGGAAACTCTCTCTCACTTAGTGAATCTCAATCAATGTAGGTTATCTATATTTAAAAAACCAAAACCCCACTAAAGACCCGTAACACACATCGACTAATGACTATTCCATTTTATTATTTTCTATAATACAACTTTATTATTTTCGGATAATAAAACTTCATGTAACTATATATATTTTATTATACATGCAAGTTTACTTTTTACGATACGCTTACATATATGTATATAATACTAATTAAGTCATATTCGTATTATATGCCATTTTTTATACTAATTAAAATTTAGATTGTGCATGCATCTCAATATACATATTAATAGGAATTTTTTATTTAAATCTATTAAATATTATATTAACTAAAATATGTAATATGTTTGAGATTTTCGCTTTTAAATTAGCAATTTAAATATTTTTAAATTACAAAATTAACAATTTTATATATGTATTTGTCAAAATAATATTCTTTGGTTGTTGAATTGATTCTTATTTTTTTGTTTTATCTAATTTTATTTAAATAATTTAATATTCCAAAATTATTAAATTATAAATTTCAAATCTAGATCATCATTATTTAAATTAAGGATCTCATTTGATCTTATTTTTTACTTATATATATATATATATATATTTCAACAAATTATGAACTTGAATATAATCGTAGATTAATAAAATAAATAACCCAACTATATATATAACTTTTAAATATAATGAAGTTTTAAATATTCATATTGAGATAATGTTTAATTTGGTCCATGAAATTTTTAACTCGCTTCAGATTAGTCCTCCATTTTTTAAAATGACCAAATAAGTCCTCCACTCTCAGAATCGTGAATCCCTGTTGGTCCAAAAGTTAAGAGACATTTTAACGGCACTGAGGTGTACGCTGATATGAACACACGATGAGTTCAACTCAAATTGGTGTCCCAAATTTGATTAAAACACCCAAATTGGTTCATTCACACTTATAAAATCCTAACCCCTAAATGTTCATCTTTGTTCTTCGTCTCTACTCCTCTCCTCCTCACTGTTGTTCATCTTTGTTCTTCGTCTCCACTCTTCTCTTCCTTGTTGTTGTTCATCTTGTAAAGCTCTAAAAAGTCGCTCTTTTGTGTGAGGCATGATGGGCGATGGTGATAGAAGTCAAGGAAGCTCAAGTAAGAACAACTTCAATGGGAGAAACTATAGTAACCGAAAAATTCGAACCAGAGGTAAGAACGGTGTATTCTGCAATTGTGGGTTGTGTACAGTGATTAAGTACTCAGCGACGCCAGAGAATCCAGGAAGACCTTTTCATGGGTGTCCCAACTATGAGGTAAAATTCTCTATTTAATGGAGTTGTTAAGTTGATACGGGTTTAAAAGGATGATTTGGTGATTGTTAGTTTAATGTTTCTTTTTGCATTATTGTAGTTTGGAGTTCACTGTAATTTCTTTCGTTGGGCTGATGGATATGAAGAATAAGGTGTGGTTCAGGTTGCACAAGAAATTTTTAATGAAATGAATTGGAGAATAGAATCTTTAAAGAGTAGTATTAGCACATTGAAGATGCTGATGTTGCTGCTGTTGTGTATTATAATAACTATTGGGTTTGGTTTTGGTATTTGGTTGTTTTGGTTTTCAGTTAAAAAATAGCATAGGGTGAGTGTGTCCATGATCATTATATAATGATTTATGATTATAAATGAATGAAGTTAAGTTTCTTTGAACTTTGTATCTCATTAACCTGGATATAAACCTGAATGAAGGATAATATAATGACAAAATAAAGCTAATAAATACACATCTTTAACTAAATCAACTTGTAATATATCATTATAATTATAATAACCATGACAATGGTGTTGTCTTAACAAAAGCACATAATAGAGTGTCAATTATACAACAACATAGTGCAAAATACAAAATATAAACTAGGCTAAAAGTTTATAGTTAGGGCCATACCACCATGAACAAACACTAACAAAATACAAGTTCATACTTAATCCATCACAATGCAAATTAAAAGCAACAACACCAAATTGTTCTGACTATCATGAAGTAACAACTAAATTCTTCATGACATCATCAAGCTTTCTTTCTTGGTGCCTTAAATCTAGGTGTTGGAACAAACTTCAACAAAGCTTCCATTTTTTCAGATATTCCTGCACTTGCTCCTTCCATTGTCTCCCTTGAAACCACATCAGTAACACCAACATTTGGCTTTGGAGAACTAGCTGTATCAATAGATGATCTGACAATTGGAAGTTTTTTCGCCTAATTATCTTTCGCTTGGACAACTGTCGATCATAACAACAGGAATCAACCACAATACTAATATTTACAACATTAATAGTAATAATTGATCATAATACTCAGTAAAATTGTTCAAATTGTGGCTTGTAAATAATTTTAGTAACATAAATTACCTTAGCAGCACCTTGAGCAACAACACCTTGAACAACAATACCTTGAGCAGCAGCAGCATCTTCTACAACAGTACCTTGTTGGGAACTAGCTTCATCACCAACTTGATTATCAACTTGAGCATTTTGTGGGGTTTCTTCACCAGTTTCATCATCAGCTTGTTCTGCAGCTGTTGCTGCCTCCTTTGCCTTTAGCTTTTTTGCAACTTTTCACCCCATTGTAGTGTGACCAACATTGCCACAAGTTTCACAAGTGAACTTGCCATATTGCCTCTTTAATTTTGTGGACTTTCTCTATTGACTGCCTCCAACAGGGGCCTCATGTGCATCCTTCTTTCTTGCATAGAGCTTTGGTCTCCTACATGGTTTTGGTCTTGCCAGGGGTAAGCAGTGAGAGTACTCAGACTTGTCCCACATCTCTTCTCCTCTTACTGGGTTGATATGAAACTCATGTCTTATTGTAAGATCCCATTGTCAACCATGCATGAACATAGTTTTCAGGATGACCATTCATACATGCAATAGCCGCGATGGCATGACGACAAGGTAATCCTATAAGGAAGATAATTAAGTGAATATGTTGCAGTATTTAGAAAAATAAATCTAAAAAATCTACATGTCTATTACCTGATAGCTGCCATGACCTGCAACTGCATGTGTGATTTCCCAAATCAACTACCACATTATGAGGCTCACCATGAACTTCAAACATGACTTCGGCAGCATCACCAGACCACATAGGTGCTTGGTATCTACTAAAATATCTCTCCTTTGCAAGCCTACTTTGTTGTATGGGAGGTAAATGTCCAATATAACTGGCTAGCTTGAGTTTGTTTCTGGCCATGCTTGTCATGAAAATCCTCCTAACTTCCTCCAGTAGTGTAAGTATTGGCTTTGATTTGTATGGTTGGGTGGCTGAGTTGAAGAGTTCACACATGTTGTTGCATACATTGTCATTCTTTGGGGTGTCTTTGTAGTGCGCTCTGATCCAGGATTGTCTAAGAATCTTGTCTAGATACTCCCATGCATTCACATTAATAGTCTTGAGGGTTTGCATGTTTTTGTTAAACTCTGGAGCTGTCTGTGCTCTAACACATGTCCACAACAATGATTTCAGGTGCTTGTCCTTCTATCGCTTTTGGAAGTTATGCCACAAGTGTCATGCACAAAATCTGTGATGCACATTGGGCATAATTTGTTGCAGTGCCAGTATGAGTCCCTGCAATTCACAAGTGGCAATGATAACAGTTCATAATGACCATAAAAATGGTACCAATTCAAAATTCACAAGTGCCTAATGCTCAAAATATATCCTGACTATACATTCATTAAATCCAAATAGTCCCTAACAGAACCATCATTAAATCTAAACAGTCCAATATATCATATATCATGCTTCTATATAGTACATTATACGTACCTTTTGCATGTCACTCATGAAACACCAGTTATGCTCCTGATAGGAACCAATGTCTTCATGTAAAAGTTCTAAGAACCACTTCCAAGTTGTTGTTTTCTCAACAGGAACAATAGCCTATGCTATGGGGTAAATGTGATTGTTTATGTCTTGTCCCACGGCACACATCAGCCATCCTCCATAGAAAGTCTTCAAAAACACTGCATCCAAACCAATCAAGGGTCTACATCCATGCACAAACCCTTTCTTGCAACCATGAAGACATACATAAAAATTCTGAAAGATACGGTCTCTCTTAGGTTATGCATTTACACCTAGTTTCACAGTAGATCCTAGATTTGACCTCAATAACTCCTCTGCATAATCCCTAAGCTTGGCATACTAGGCTGCTTCATCACCTCTCACAATCTTCCTAGCATCTCCTAAAGATCTTGTAATGTTAGTTCTAGACAATTGAACTCCAATTTTTCTCTTGAAATAGTCAAATACCTCACAATGCCTAAAAGTAGGTTGATTCCTTACCTATTTTATTAGGATTTCAGTAACCCACTTCCTAGTTGCACACCTATTTTTTGTTTTTCTCTCACAAGTATGGTCATCATTAAATGTCTTAATCTTCCAGCATGTGTAATAGCCCAGACCACCCGCTAGCACGATATTGTCCGCTTTGGCACACAAGACCTCGCGATTTTTCCTTTGACGATAGGGATGGTAGCCGAAACCCATCAAAACGCATCATGCTAGGGAGAGGTATCAACACCCTTATAAGGCATGTTTCTTTCCTCTCCCCAACTGATGTGGGACTTTACAATCCACGCCCTCAGGGAGCTCAGCGCCCTCGTTGGCACATCGATCCGGGCTCCAGCTTTGATACTATCTGTAACAGCCCAGACCACCCGCTAGCACGATATTGTCCGTTTTGGCACACAAGGCCTAACTAAGGACACTCTTCATTTTTACAAACAACTCTAGCTCTACTAGTGTCATTCTTTGAATATCTTACTCCTTTTCTCTCTTGTAAAGTATAGTTTGTAACAGCCTTCTTGAAAGCTTCCCTAGTTGTAAATTTCATTCCTAATTTCAACCTGACATGGCCAAACTTGGTAGCATCATTGAAAATTGGATTCACAACCGGGTCTGTCTCGTCATCAGAATTTGGTGGAGTCCTCAACTCATCTGACTTTCAAGAGTTACTCGAAAATGAACCTGCTTATCAAATTACACTAAACTAAATAAATAACTCTAAACAAATAGGCTTTAGCAAATCATAGATTACATTAAACTAAACTACATAAATACAATAAATGAGTCCAAACAAATATGATTTAGCAAAAGAACATAGAGTACACTAAACTAAAAAAATAAAATGACTCCAAACAAATATGTTTTAGCAAACTAAAGATTAGATTAAACTAAACTACATAAATACAATAAATAACTCCAAAAAAATATGATTTAGCAAAAGAACATGAAATACACTAAACTAAAAAAATAAAATGACTCCAAATAAATATGATTTAGCAAAACAATGATTACATTAAACTAAACTACATAAATACAATAAATAAATCTAAACAAATATAATTTAGCAAAAGAAGATGGAGTACACTAAACTAAATAAAATGACTTCAAATAAATATGGTTTAGCAAACCAAAGATTACATTAGACTAAATTACATAAATATAATAAATAAATCCAAAAAATATTATTTAGCAAAAGAACATGGAGTACAATAAACTAAATAAATAAAATGACTCCAAACAAATATGCTTTAATAAACTAAAGATTGCATTAAACTAAACTATATAAATACAATAAATAAGTCCAAAAAAATATGATTTAGCAAAAGAACATAGAGTACACTAAACTAAATAAATAAAATGACTCTAAACAAATATGCTTTAAAAAATCAAATATTACATTAAACTAAACTAAATAAATACAATAAATAACTCCAAAAAAATATGATTTAGCAAAAGAACATGGAATACAATAAACTAAATAAATAAAATGACTCCAAACAAATATGCTTTAGCAAACCATAGATTATATTAAACTAAACAAAATAAAATACAATAAATAAATCTAAACAAATATGATTTAGTAAAATAATATAAAGTACAACTAAATAAATTACCAAGACTCTGTTTATCTTTGTTCATATCTTTCATCCTTCTCATCAGGTGGGATTAACTCTTCTTCTTGTACAACTTTTTCTTTTTTCTTGTTCAAAGTACTGGCAGCTTGGTTCTTCCTTTTATTAGATGTTTCTATCTCAGATTCAGTGCTAGATTCTGAAAATTCAGGTGGTAGATGTGGCATGTAAAGGTTATCTTCTGCAGATTCATATGAATTGGATAATTCACCATCAGCCCCAATGATTGGCGTTCGAGGTGTCTTCTTACTAGTAGATCTTGTCACATATTTTCTAGGTGACTTTGTTGAAGTGTTAAATTTGAAGCCACCAAATTTTTTTGTTAGTTTTATGGTGGAATTTCTCTGAATAGTTTGTGTAGTTTTTGTGTTTGTTTTTCTCTGAGTTGGGAGAGTGGGTGTAATCGGATTTGGTTGAGACAATGGCTTAGTGCTAATGAATTTTTTTAGGAGCAATGGGATTCGGTTGTGATAAGGGCATGCTAATAGTGGGTTATGGTGTGGACTGTGGTGTGGGCTTGGGTGTGGGCTACGGTGTGGGCTGCGGTATGGGCTTGGGTGTGGGCTATAGTATGAGCTGTGGTATGGGTTGGAGTGTTGGAGTCTCTTGCTTAGTAGGGGCACACAATTGGCTTAGAATTATGTTAGTTTCCTTAACACAATTATGTTTCTCTAAGTCATTCTTGTCACCTCTTCCACCAACACATCCATCATCATCAAATAGTTCCATATAATCTATAAACTCAGGGACAGAAGGACCATGTTCAAAATAGATATGGATGACATTACCATTTTGGCGGAAGAGGCTAACCATATCCCTTAGATCCTGGTCCAGGTTCAACCTCCTCAAACCATACTCTAAGCCATCTTTAGGGTCTAAGTACCAGCAAACACCAGCTTTATCATAGTCCAACTCCTTGTAGTAACCAGTTATGGCAAAAACATCCAGGTAATCTGCATCAACTTTAAGCCATTCATCATAGCGACTTGACGTGTATACAAATCTGCCATCAGAAACTTGGGTCTCGAACCTCCCTCCATGGTGAAAAATAAGCCTCAGCCGATCACTCATCTAAAAAAACACAATAACATATACCAGAAATCACCATTACATCAATTTCTAATTTTCAAAAAATGTTAAACAATCATATACTAACAAATCATTAACTAACAAATCGTTAACTACACACTATCACATATATTTAACTTTGCAAGCCAGAATATCACCATAAAAAAATTAGCACTATGGCCAAAACAGAAACCCTAAACCCTAGAACACAACCACCAAAAAAATGAATAACATAGAGCACATTCTGTTATGGCCTAACCTACCGACCTGACGGATCAGAACTTGGCACCCGACCCGAGGACCGAACTAACCCGATACAAGAGGCGCCCTCCGGCCCAGTCCGCCGACCTTTCGGGTCGGGACCTGAGAAGAAGACTCCGGGGCCTCCCCCGACCCGTCGCGGAAGCCAAATTATTCATCCACCACCTTTCCACGTGGACCAGGACGGCTCACAAAAGCTTTCTGGCTAACGGGTTTGGCCACAAAGGGGCCAACCCAAATATAGACTATAAAAGGGGAAGGAACCTACCATCCCCCCAAGGTACGTCACATCCTTACCCTAATTGGCAATCACCTCGTACGGACATTGAATTTGGCGTTGGAGTGTCCTTGCAGGTGGCCACCCCCCTCTCCATCCTCTTGCCGTCACTCCCGAAGGGCCCACCCCAATCATCACTCCTGGACTAGGTTTACCCAGATCCTCCCCTAGCTCTTGTCTCCACTCTAACCAACCCGCGGACACCCGAGGTCACGAACACATTCAAATAGTTTAAATGCAAGTAACAGAATCACAACATATCATGTTAATCACCCAACTAACATCAACACAGTGAAAAAAAAAATAAAAATAAGAAAACCTAAATCCTTACTGTTCACCGTAGAAAATGTTTTGAGGCGGATGATGTTGACAGAGATGAAAAGTTTCTCTAATCAAATGAGGGGACAACGGATAACTGCCGGTGAGCCACGATGACGCTGACTTGAGGAAGACGAAGAGGTGATAAGGGTGATGAGAACGTATTGCAATTTTTGGTGGGAAGGTAAAGGGGGGACCATTTGGGAGTTTTTTAATTGGGGAGAATAGATTATGGGGGCAAACTAAACGATGTCGTTTAGTTAAGTGCCAACTTGGTATTTAACTGTACACCTCAGCACCGTTAAAATGTCTCTTAACTTTTGGACCAACGGAGATTCACGATTCTGAGAGTGGAGGACTTATTTGGTCATTTTAAAAAGTGGACGAATAATCTGAAGCGAGTTGGAAATTTCATGGACCAAATTGGGCATTACCTCTATTCATATTTGTTGATTAATCAGTCAATTTTAATGTTGTAGCACTCTTACTGTACACAAAAAAAAATAGATTCTGCCATCAAATCATGTTATACCTACTCTTTGTACCCCATGTGAACCAAACTCTACTATCTCACCCACATCAACCCTATAATGCCTTAAAATTGTTGCTACACTAATTATGAGAATAAATCCACCAATCATTTGTGTTTGAACATATATTATTGCAACACTTAAAAGTTATAGTAACATCAATTCTCTCTTTCATGATTAATTTCGGCCAGAAGCTAAATGTTTTCTATTTTAAAAATTTTGGAATTCCAAATTGAAAAAATATATATTGGATATGATTTTTCCTTTATAAGAAAGTATTTTTTGAAATACCAATAGAAAATATCATTGGCTCATTTTGTACTTTATCAATTTGATGAGAAATGTTTTCACCAAAGAGAGAGAATACAAAGTTAAAAAATAAAATAAGTGATAATGCATCATTGTTATTTTAGATACTCGAACGTAACAATAAGAACCATAAGTTCATAATAAATATATAGATGCATTTCATGATCTTATGCCAAAATAAAAAAACTTATCCAAATTCAAATTGTTGTCTCTGCTGGACAAATGACCATTAAAACACATATGCTAGAAGAAATTGACTCCAAAGGTAAACTTATTCGAAAAGAAAATAGGCAAATGATGTTACAAGAAGTGATTACTCTTCTTGTCAAAAAAGATAAAGATACAGGAAAGACACCTGCAGTTATCTAAAGCTCTAACGTTCTGACATAGTTTCAAATGCCTGAAGTCGTTTGATGACAGAAAAATTAATTCTCCGTATTAACTACTGGCAAGTGCACCGGGTCGTATCGAGTAATAAAACTCACAAGAGTGAGGTCGATCCCACGAGGATTAACGGATTAAGCAATCAATAGTTAGTTGACTATTCTAGTTAGACAAGCATAATTGGGTGATGATCAAACAAGAATTGTAAAAAGACATGAAAGTAAAGGAAAGCAATAAGGAGCAAGAAAAGTAAATGACAAGAAATGTAAAGTGCAAGAAAGATAAAATGTTGGAAAGTAAATTGCAAGGAATAGAAAGTGTAAGAAAGTAAAGTGCGAGAAGATAAAGTAAATGACGGAAAGTAAAGATGGAAAATATAAGGGATTGGAGATATTATGATCCTTCATAAATAAATGGGTCTCAACTTCATTCTCAATCATATGAAGTAGATCTATGGCGGATTGTCAATAATTGAGTTCCAATTCCTTGGCAACCCAATTTCTCTTAACACAATCAATTGCCAATTTCTTGATCTAATTATTCATGAGAAGAGGTTAAGCTCAAATTTCTAATCCATGAGCCACACAACCCTTAGGATCTCAATTCAAAGAGGTTATATGTCACGTACCAACTAAGAATGTGTTGATTAAAAGAGTTATGAGGGAGAAGCTTCAAAATGATTCCTATTATCCCTTTCCAAGGCTCACATAGAGATTCATGGAGATCCAAGCCCCCTTCCGGTAGTGAATGGATCTATGAAGCACAAAAGTTTTTCCTTAGCTACAAAAAGTGGATTGAGAAGAAGAAGAGTTACATTAATTCATTGGAATTACAATATAGCTCCTTCCCCTAATGAGTGGGGGTTTAGTTGATCATTGCTCCAAGAAAACTCAAAAGAAAATTAAAGTTCATGAAAGTAAAAATGAAAATTAAAGATTCATAACTAAAATGTGTACAAAGTAAGAAAGAAAGTGGAAGAGTGTGGAGGGAGAGTCTGAAGACCACTCCCTCGAATGGTGTATCCAGCCAAGAGTCCCCCTTAATTCTATGAAACTAAGGCTTTTATATAGGCTCTCCTAAATTATAAATTGAAATAAAATTGAAAATAAATTACAATGAAATAAAAATAAACTATTCTAGATGCTTCTTGTGGCCTTGATTGAGTGATATGAGTGGGCTTTGCTTGCTTGAAGTTTGGGTGGACCTTTGATGTGAATTTGAAGCTTCAGGGGTCACTTGCATGTGTTGGGCACTGCTTAGAAAACTTGCAAGGGAGCGTGGCCTATGGACGCTCTTCTGCACACTGGGTATTGAGTGTGATAAATGAGCGCTGGCCATTTTTCTTCTTGTGCTTACCCACACCTGCTTGTGCGTGTGCACACTTAGCAAAAACTCTTCTTGTGCGTACGCACAGACCCCAAATTCTCATTGGTCTAGTGTCAAAGACGCTCTCCAACCCACGCTTGAAAACGAGCGCCGGGAACGAGCGCCAGAATCACCATTTTGTGCGTGCGCACAATCTTGTGTGTACGCACACTTCCTTAAAAATGCATGTTTTGTGCGTACGCAAACATCAAAAATAAAAGGTGCTCTCAAGTGAATGCCCAGGAGAGTGCCCAAGTGAGCGTTGCCTTATCTCCAGGGGTGCTTTTGATATTGGTGCTTGCAAGGTAACTTGGAGTAGAGTGTTGCAACGAGCGCTGAGGCAGGGCACTCTTGGGCACGCATGGAGATGAGCGTGGGTATGAGGGAAGTATTGGGTGAGTGTATGGTGTGGCTTGATGGTGTCAAGGTGACAAGGGGTGGCAAGGTAGTTTGAAGGGGCAAGTGGTGAAAGTGGCACTCTCCAGCAAGCTTGCTGGAGAGCTTAGAAGAGAGCGTGACAAGGTGTGTGCTTAAGTGGTGTCAAGGATGGTGTCAAGTGGTGAGGCTTGACAAGGTATTGGGGCTGTTGAGGCTGGTTGTGACGCTCTCTAATGAGCTTGAGGGAGAGCGCCAGGCTTGAGTGTTGTGATTGATGATAGCTTGCTTTGTTGCTTCATGCTGGGTGTTTTTGGGGGCTTTAAAGATGCCAATTGTTTGTGCCTCAATTTCATACCCACTATGGACTATTATACATCATTGGAAAGCTCTGAATGTCAACTTTCTAACTCAACTAGAAGCCTCTCATTTGGAGTCCTACAGCTCAAGTTATGCTCCTTTGAAGTAGGTAAGGTCGTGCTGTCAGGATTGCTGGCGCTCTTGGAGGGAGCTTGCTCGAGAGCGCCAGTAGTGAGAGCGCCAGGCCTACTTCCAGGGTCTATTTCAACACCAGGTTTTGAGGCCCTAATTAAATGTCCATCCCATACTATTATATATCTTTGGAAAGTTCTAGATGTCTACTTTCCAATGTAATTGAGAGGGCATCAATTGGACCTCTACAGCTCAAGTTATACTTCATTGAAGAAGGCATGGTCATGCTGATTTGGTGCTGGGCGTCTTCATGTGTTCCTTTGTAAAGAGTGCTTTGTTTTGTCCTTTTTTACTTCCTTCTCCACCATTTTCTACAACATAAATCAAAATCAAAGAGATAAAAGTAATCTATGACTTAAGCACAAAAACACTCAATAATTAAGTATGATTAATTAAAATTTAATGTGAAAAAGCATAGGAAAACACAACATGATGCGCAGTCATCACAACACCAATCTTAAACTTTGCTTGTCCTCAAGCAAGAAAAGAATCATGCAATAATATTTGACAATCTAAGGTAAGAAGAATAACAATGTAATGTTCATGGTTGGCTAGTTTCTTGTGCATGCTACAATCACAAAGGAGATTTAAATGATTAATCTTTCCATCTAGCTCACTTTATGAAATCTTTTCTTTATGTTCCTTCCTTGAAACAAGCTTTTCATTTTCTTCTTGTCTTATCTTTTTGGGTGCTTTGCACCATGAGTTGAAAGCTACGACTCTAAATGCTTTGTTTTCAAGTATTAACACTTGGTACATAAGCACCACAAGCATTTAATTAGAGGACTTCCTTAAGTTCATTTGTTTCTTTTCTTTACTCTCTAATCATTGATGCTCAGAGCCTTGAGCTTTGAGGGAGTGTTTTTGCACTTGAGCCTAGCCTTGACTCTAAGTGTTTTGTTGTCAAGCTTTTTGCTTGATACATAAACACCACAAGTACTTAACAAATGAATTGTCATTACTCAGAGCCTTCATCTTTCTCATTCTTTTTCTTTTTCTTGCCTTAATTGCATTTGCTTCTTCAAGGTTTTAATGATTTCAAAAAATTTCATACAATGTCCTAGATGAAAACTTCAATTAAACAAATTCAAATGCAATTGAGCAACAATAGCTATGCTAGCCTCCCAATACTTATATGCTCATGCTAACTTCTTCTTTAATGACCTTGTTTGTTTATGATCATGAAACTAAATTGTTTTGAACTCACAAAATTCAAGATGGTAGTTGTAAAGCTATGCTTATTCACAAGGAATGGCACACATGCGTATAGAGAAAATAAGAGACAATTATGCAATTGAATGTATTGGAAACAAATAAGAGAAAAAGGAACTTTACCACCTTGTAGTTCATCTTCATTGTTGTTATCATTTTCCTCCTATTTTTCTCCTTTCCATACCAGACTTAGAATGATTGCTTCAAGCAACAAATAAAACAATGGTGATGAGGTTCATGATAGGTCATGAATGTCTTAGAGAAATGAAGTGTTAGTAATGCATGTGCTTCAGCAAGCAAAGTTAGAAAAGATAACAATGAAGTCACAAGAAACAGAGACATTGTGATTGCAAAATCAAGTGGAGTGTGCATAATACATTGCATGAAAGTTAAGTCGCACACCAAACTTAGTGTAATACTTTTATTTGGAATTGATGCAAGTACCCAGTGAGGATTTGGAAATCAAATTTGTTGCATAGCAACACCAAATTTAGAATGCAATCATATGCCAATTTATTTGAAATAAAACTAAGTAAAAAGAAGAAACTGTTCTATATTAATAACACAATCACTAAGAGAAAAAGATGTCACGAGTAGGAGTTTCTTGGTGAGGTATTAACACAAACAGTTGGGGACAAAAATAAAAGGAAGAATTAAAAGCAAATAAATGACTAAAACAAAGAAAGAAAAAGTGTCTAATCTAGGTAATCAACCACCGGTAGTTTGTTAATCACAATTAATCCCCGAAAACGGCACAAAAAACTTGATGACGGAAAAATTAATTCTCCGTATTAACTACCGGCAAGTGCACCGAGTCGTATCAAGCAATCAATAGTTAGTTGATTATTCTAGTTAGACAAGCATAATTGGGTGATGATCAAATAAGAATTGTAAAAAGACATGAAAGTAAAAGAAAGCATTAAGGAGCAAGAAAAGTAAATGACAAAAAATGTAAAGTGCAAGAAAGATAAAATGCTGGAAAGTAAATTGCGAGGAATAGAAAGTGTAAGAAAGTAAAGTGCGAAAAGATAAAGTAAATGACGGAAAGTAAAGATGGAAAATATAAGGGATTGGAGATATTATGATCCTTCATAAATCAATGGGTCACAACTTCATTCTCAATCATATGAAGTAGATCTATGGCGGATTGTCAATAATTGAGTTCCAATTCCTTGGCAACCCAATTTCTCTTAACACAATCAATTGCCAATTCCTTGATCTAATTATTCATAAGAAGAGGTTAAGCTCAAATTTCTAATCCATGAGCCACACAACCCTTAGGATCTCAATTCAAAAAGGTTATGTCACGTACCAACTAAGAATGTGTTGATCAAAAGAGTTATGAGGGAAAAGCTTCAAACTAAATCCTATGATCCCTTTTCCATGGCTCACATAGAGATTCATGGAGATCCAAACCCCTTTCCGGTAGTGAATGGATCTATGAAGCACAAAAGCTTTCCCTTAGCTACAACAAACGGATTGAGAAGAAGAAGATTTACATTAATTCATTGAAATTACAATAGAGATCCTCCCCCTAATGAGTGGGAGTTTAGCTGATCATTGCTACAAGAAAACTCAAAAGAAAATTAAAGTGCATGAAAGTAAAAATGAAAATTAAAGATTCATAACTAAAATGTGTACAAAGTAAGAAAGAAAGTGGAAGAGTGTGAAGAGAGAGTCTGAAGACCACTCCCTCGGATGGTGTATCCAGCCAAGAGTCCCCCTAATTCTATGAAACTAAGGCCTTTATATAGGCTCTCCTAAATTACAAATTGAAATGAAATTGAAAGTAAATTACAATGAAATGAAATTAAACTATTCTAGATGCTTCTTGTGGCCTTGATTGAGTGATATGAGCGGACTTTGCTTGCTTGAAGTTTGGGTGAACCTTTGATGTGAATTTGAAGCTTCAGGGGGTCACTTGCATGTGTTGGGCGCTCACTTTGGGCGCTGCTTGGCAAACTTGCAAGGGAGCGTGGCCTATGGACGTTCTTCTGCACACTGGGTACTGAGCGTGATAAATGAGTGCAGGCCATTTTTCTTCCTGTGCGTACGCACACCTGCTTGTGCGTGTGCACACTTCGCAAAAACCCCTCTTGTGCATACGCACACTACGTTGTGCATATGCACAGACCCCAAATTCTCTTTGGTCCAATGTTACTATTATTCTTGTTAGATGAATTGATTGAAATGAATTAAGAAAAAACTAAATATATAGGTGAATCTCTTCAATCATCCCTCAATCAGAGATATATAATTCTTCTCTTTTTTAACCATTAAAATTCTATTGTTATAAACTAAGATTGTTTATTACTTTTCAATTAGCTTTATTAATTTTCACAATTTTTTATTTTATTTTCAGTATTTTTTATTTTTAAATTTTGTAAAAAAAAAAAAGAAAAAATGAGATAAAAACAAAAAAATATGATTTTATTATTTTTAATATTTTTAATTTTTCTTTCAAAAAACAAAATATACTAAAAATATAAATACAAACCAAACACACTCTATTAATGATTTCTATCCTTATCATGGAGGATACTAATTTAGTTAGACTTGAAAGTGAATTGTTACGATTACTCTTGGGTTGTTGTACTACATGATTAATCGAATTTATCTTCGATTTGAATTATATTAATTGACATGAACTCTAGCTAATTTCTTCGTCTTGTGAGTTAACTTACTAGGACTACGTTAATTAATGTGATAAACTCTAACAGAATTTCCACAATTTAGTTGATTAACTTGTTGGGATGAATGGGTTAAATTCAATTATGCAATTTTTTTTTGGTGACTTTTCAATTATGCAATTTGAAGGATAATGATAGTCAGTCTTAAGCATTTACTTTCAAGCCAATATCTAGATTGTATTTGAAATTCTACTCATCAATTTAATTTCATGTTGTTAAATGGCATGAATCTGACCCATTTAGATCCAACCCGCATAAGCATGTGGTTTATACGAGTTGACCCATTTATTTTTCATTTGTTTACAGACTTCAAATTTTAAGTCCAGACCATTTATAGTCAACCCAACCCAACAAATTAAACAGGTTGTCTCATTTTTTTTTTTACTTTTCATTTTTCAAAAAATTGGATAAAAAAATCCAATTTTTTTCTAAAGACATAAAAAGTCATTTTTAAGCAAAAAAACCTTAAACAAACAAAGTTTCTTTACACATTGTTTGGATCAAGAGAATTTGGAGGGAAAGAAAATGAAAGGAGAGAAAATGGATGGAAAAGTAGGTTTTTTGTTGTTTGGATGAGAGAAGAAAATAGAGTGGAAAGAAAAAAATTTATGTAGGACCCACTAAAATATTTTCATCTCAAGGATGAGATGAAAATGAAGAGAAATGTTACAAACATAAATAAAATTACATATTTACCTTTTATTATTAATAAATTATAACTTATATATAATATAGATAAGGATATTAATGTAATTTTATACTATTATGATTTTCTTTCTTTTCACTTTTCTTTCTATCCAAACAAAAAAAAATTTTCTTTCCATTTTCTTTTCATCTATTTTCTCTTCATCCAAACACCATACAAATTACTCTATTTTTCCTTCTATTTTCTTTCCTCTTATTTTCTTTCCTTCCATTTTCTTTTTTACATCCAAACAAAGCCTTAGTGAGTTAGGTTTGATCAAGAAAAAATATTGCAGAAAAGCTTATTGTTTTAAAAAAAATGCAAAAATAAAATGTAAAAGGATCGCCCATTTAGCCTACAGACTAGCCTATTTAACCTGCTATTTCTTGACCAAAAAAAAAAAAAAAACCTGCTTAATTTTTTTTAAATTAGTTAAACTCAACTAGTTTAACCCAAAATTTAAACGACTTTGATTTTAGAAGCAAAACCTACTCACTTAATTAGGTAAATGGACTATCCCGACGAATATAGTCCATTTTGTCGGCCTATTTACAACTCAAAATCCCCAATTTTTTGGTCAATATAATGAATCTTCTCTAAATTCGATTTTAGGTTATATACTCCTAAACCTATTTTCAAAATTCATTTATGCTCCCTTTTAAATTTAATGACAGCCTCCTTTATTTTGCACAATGACAAAAGTTCACAAGCTTAATACTTTGGCAAACAATCAATTATTAAAAATTTCTTTTTCTTTGAATTCATCCTAGTAGAAGTTGAATGACCTAGCCTAGCATGCCAGCCACAGCAGACTAGATGATGCAATGTGTTGATGCTAGTGCAGCTGTGAGTTTCCATGAATTAGCATCCATCATCTCCAACCACTTTAGCTTGACTAGTCAATGAACCTAAATTCAAAGTTGAGATTGCTAGTGAGTTTGGACAATAAAATTAAGTTGAATTTAAAATATGGAATGTGAACTACATTTGTGAGAATTAGCCAATTAGGTCTTTCAATAATTGTATGTTGCCAGTGTTATTGGTTATTGTTTTGGAGTCATCAGGTAATTTAAGAAGAGATTTTGAAAAGACTCGAGGGCGAATGATACATGATCAGTGACACCACTATCAATTATCCATGATTTAGTTTTAAAAGATGCAATGCTCTAGATATGATTACCTTTTGGCTTAGTAAGAGTGGTTGTGGTAGTGATGTTGCTTACACTAGGAGGAGCTGTTGTGAGTTAACAATGCTTTCTTCTGGCCCTGAGTGACTACAAGACTGGGATCATTACTGCTCTCGTCAGAAGCTGTTATCAGTACTAGAAAGCTGAAAAAAGGACATCATAACCAACTGATTGAAATATTCACAACCAATTTCTGTGAGAGCTTTTACTCCTTTTGGTGGTAAGAGATCTTCTGCCATCCATAACAAGATCAGCTCATCCTTATTGAATTCACAATCTTTGGGAAACAAAGAACAATAAACAAAGTATTGCTTTAGACTTGAAGGAAGACAATGATAGCTAATGCTTAATGCAGGAATAATTTCATTCTATGTCTTCAAAAATTCCCCAAAGATCACTTTTCAATACATTATCCCAATCCCTGTGACCTGTCATCATAGTTTGTTGTACTTAATAAGGCAACTAGTGCCTCTAGGCCAGATGTAGCCCTTGGCACTTTTTGACAAGTTTCGGCCAACAAGTTCTAGAGTTGAATAATACTTCAATTCAGGAGAAAGAAATACACGTTACAAAAAAGAGACCAGCAATCTTCCTCTGACAATAAACTTAACTTGTAAGCTGAAATAGTTTTCACTATAGCAACAGTTTCATTTCGACTTAAAAGAATCTTGCCTCCCATTTTTCCATATTGAAAAGCTTTTTGAAGAATTTTACAATGACTGGAACTATTAATCCACACATCACACAAAACAATCAAGAATTTCTTCCCCTCTAACTTACCCTAGAAACTAGTTTGAAGTAAATTTAAATCATCCTCATTACAAGAACTAGCACTAGCTGCTTTTATTATGGTCTTTGTAACCTTAACAATGTCAAATTGGTCAGAAACACAAACCCATGCTTTAATGTCAAATTTGTCCTCCACTTTGGCATCATTGTAAACCAATTGAGCCAAGGTAGTTTTTCCACCTCCTCCAATGCCTACAATGGGGATCATAGATATGTTAGCATCACAAGTACCATATAACAACATTTCTCTGATGGCCTCCTTGTCAATGTCCCTGCCATATATAGCAGAACTTTTAACCAGAGATGACTGAATTCTCCATGTCATGTCCTCCAGACCTTTGGCAAGCTCTTCTTTTAGAACAAGATCATCTTTCTCTTTAACAATAGTGAGAGTAGGAAGAAACATTACCTGGATCCCTTTGAGAGGCAGTGGCAGTGGTGGCATTAGTGGAGAGCTCATCCAGCAAATCATCAGACAATAGACAGCATCTTGGAGATCAACAAGCCACTTCTTCACTTCTTGGTCTCTGATCTGCTCCTGCTCAGCATCATCAAGCACAGGCCAAGCAGCATGGAGACCTACTTTCAGCTTTCAAAGCAACTTCTGGTCAACTGGCTTCCTTCCGGGGGTTGAGTTGACAGAAGACAGCTTGTTCAAAATAGCATCATCAAAAGGAGAGATAAGCTCCACCCTCAAGTTTTGCAACCATTATTGAGTCTCAAGTAAAATAGAAAGAATGTTTTTTGCTAAGTATTATATTTGTAGTACAGAGATATTGTTAACAGTGCTGAATAATTAATTAATAACATGACAAGCATAAATTAGGTGATACCAATTATATGCACAAATACCTCAACAAATAAGTGATTCAGCTCCACTTAAAATTCTTTTAAGAAATAAATTAATAAATACTAAAATGTGTTTTGTCTATTCCTGCGTCATTTTACAAGGTTCAAGTTAGAGATTATGTACTTCAATCCTTAATATAATAATTAGGAATGTTTCCTTCAAAGATTTATCATTTTATTGGCCTGGATAAATAAAAATGATATCAGAATAGTTTAGTGCAGATAAAACAATAATCATGGACTTATGCTAGTTTAGTGTAGATAAAATAATAATTCATCATCTAATTTGTGTGTTTAACAGAAATTACAGCTGGCAAAAAGAAGTGATAATATGCTAGCATGTTCAACAAAACTACTATGTGCAAACTGAAAATCAACCTCCAAATCAGTCAACATATATTTGTGTATATATATGTATGTGTTGTTTCAAACATTTTCCATGTGTATTTTCTATATGTGCAACTTATTTGGTGGCTAACTTTTTGTGTACACGCAGCATTGCTGTGTTCTTAAATGGATTTTTGTCAAGTTCAGAACTAAACATTATTTTCAATAAAGTAAACCATTTGGTACTTTAGAAGAGGAATCAATGGCATAAGAAGGGCACCTTTCACTGAAGCCACATTGCCTATGACCTGAAAAGGGTTATTAGTTAGAAGTGCTACAAATGTGCATAAGCTAGTAAACAGATAAACTATGATTGTATGCACGAAACGACATGCACTTATACACAGATAACTGTATTCATGAAATGTACATATGGTACATAAACCCTTACAAGTTATCACCCAATAGCATTACCCTCCTAATTGAATTATGCAGCACAACATGGTCAAATTTATCCATGAAATAGTAATGCTCTGAAGTGTTTTGTAGTTTTTAAGAGATATTTTAGCCTCAAAAGTTAGACATATATATGGACAATATTCATTATAATGTACATAAACAAGGGCATCGTCTCACAAAGGAAAGTAGGAAATCATTTTTTTCTTTTTTTTTTTTTTTTTTTACCAAAGATAGGAGACTCGAACCCGCAACCTCTTGATTGAGTATGGGGAGATTATGCCATTTGAGCTATAACTCATTGACAAAGTAGGAAATCATTAACATGAATTAGTCAGAGATTATATATAAGATACAGAATATGAAAATATACTCGGGTAGAAATAATATAGCGAACAAATGCATAGCTACCACTTATTTCCTACACACCTCATGACTCAAGTTTGTCAAAATCCAAGGGAAACATTTGGATGAGCAGGAACATAATATATAGTTTAAAAATTTACAGGCTCAAGAGTAAACTTGATATCAGATGATCATTAGTTGCAAGACTATCTGCACAAAGCAACATGATGAGAACAAGCATGTTACTACAAAGTAGATAAGCACAATGGAGCACTACCTCTCCACTCCATATACAAAATCACTTCCTATAGAAAATCATTAGTTGATATCTACCATTTAGCTTCTGTCTCTCTTAAACAAAAAAATTAAACATAATTGCAGTTTAAAACATCATCAAATTTGTGGCAGTCCCAACAATGAAGGGTTCCATCAGCAATCTGGTCAAGAAATAGAAAAGAACACCCAAGGTGATCGAAATTGGGAGCGCCGGCAGAGCTTGGCGGCACACCGACAGCAGAATAAGAGTGCAGCCTAGTCCTGATATAATTGCAAGGTAACAAGCATACACAGTCATGAGATCATACATTGCAGCTCTACCAACAAGAACACTGTAGAAAACAAAGTCTCCAAGGCCAAGCTTAATGCCCCTCTCAGCAATCTCCACATCACCACCTCTGCTCTCATTCCCTTCATGCCTTTCCTCATCAACAATACCACCCTCTCCGCCACCATTGCCAACCAATGGCGATCTCTCCTCTTCATCATTCCTCCCACCCTGACTTCTCTCACCCCCAAAACCACCCATTGCCACAACAGAGTACTCATTCCCACCATAATCCCTATTCTCATTCAAATTATCATTCACATTCCTATCTTTGTTGTCCCTAGACACCGCTTGAAGCTCAATTGCCGATGACGACGATGATGACGGCGCTGAAGACGGCTCCCCTGCTGTAACCCCAGTCACCAAAAGCCCCAAACTGGTCCCTCCGCGAGACCCGGCCCGTGCCACTGTGGTGGGCCGGGCCTCATAAATCAAAGCAGGAAGCTCCTCATTCCGGCTGGATGCTAACTCAACCAACATCTTCAACGGTCCACCAGGTGCCAAAACCGCCACAAGATCATAAGCCGCCAGAGCCACCAGAAGAACCCAGGTGGTCCACTCGGGCAGCTTGGTCAGCCACGCAGCAACACTGATACCCAAACAGACCATGTACGACTGCCGAACGATTATCGGAATCCCGGTGCCAAAAACGGAGAGAACCCCGACGACGGTGAAATTGAAGAGAAGGATAAAGCACGTGACGGAATCGACGGGGATCGAGAATCGCTGGATGAGTGAGAGGAAGATGGATCCGCCCATGGAGCCGAGGACGAAGAAGGCGCTGAAGCGCGTGTAGTGTTTGAGGAAGGAGGTGCAGTTGTAGTAGTACAGGAGGAGGAGGAGGAAGGTGACGATGGCGATAAGGATGACGAATACGAGGGCGTTGAGGAGTGCTCCCTCGAGCTTCTGTGCGGCGGTGTCGGAGGGGTTCTCGGCGTAGACGAGGTTAGCGGCGGTGCGGATGTCGGAGACGGCTGAGGAAGGGGAGGAGGAGGAGGAGGAGAGGGAGTAGACGAGGAGGACGACGAGAAACATGCAGATGGAGACTGGTGACATGACTCCGATTATCTCCACGCCGATGGATTCTAGAATGCTCGATTCCATTTTTCTTTTTTCGTTGGGGAATTTCGTCGAACACTTGCTGGGTGAGTGATGATGTGAAGGTACGGTTACGACTTATGAGTGATGACTATGGTCATTCATTGCTGATTCCATTTTGTTTGATGCTACCTTTTTTTATTTGCTTTTCTTTGTCGTGCTGTGTTTGTTTGGTGCGGGTGTCATTCTTTTTCGAAGGGCTTAAGATCATTATGGAACTGGTGGAATTAGAATAGAGAGAAACCATTGGAAAGGGAATGGTTATTTTATGTGAAAAAAGTTTTAAAATATGATTAATTTGCCTGTTTATCAACAATGGCAAGTATAGTATTAGTACACTTAGCAATCATTATAATGTTATGGAAAGTTCTACAAAAAATAATAGTCTCATTTATTTGTTTTCGTTTTTTTTAAATAAAAATTAGGAAGAAAACTACGTTATGAGATGTGAGATGCGAAAAAAAATTCTTCTTGAATCATCAATTCATCACTCTCACTAGAAGCATTAATTAAAATTTACATGATATTCCAAATTTTGAAAAATAGTTGTTGTTTTCTTGTTTAAGATCATCTATCATTCTCTCTCTCAATGAACATATGACATCCAAACTTCCCAACCTAGAAGAGTTTTAATTTTTAGAATAAGAGTTGCATATGAGTGAAGATAAATCTTTTGATAGTGAACCAAATACACTAAAATCAAGTGCTAACAACTCTTTCCTATAGTCATAGTTCCATGCAATTTGTAAATCATAGAAGGCTCCCCAAAATTTAGCACAATGACCCAAATTAGTAATGAAACAAATTTGAGAAAAAGCCATCCTTATATCTGATGATGACACCACCACAAGCTGTCCAAATATCATACAGAACAGAGCCATCTGTATTCAATTACCCTTCAATTTAAACCAAGGATGTGGAAGTGAAGACCATGCAATATCAACAGGAAAACTTCAATTGTACCTACATCCAGCAAGATATTTTTATTAAAAAAATTTCAAAACCTATCATAGATTTGTTACGGAGATGAAGCAAGATGTTAAAACAATTCTTCATTCCCAATTTTCCCACAAAAAAAAAAAAAAGGTGGTTGTCCTAAACATATAAGCAATTTGTGAATCATCATTACAATGAATGTAAGAAAATTGTGACAGCATATAAGCAAATTTGTGATGTCCTAAGTGACCTAATCTTAGATACCATATGGATTCTGTGAAAGTTGCAGAATTAACAGAGGAGACCTGGCAAATTTGGTTTGGTTTAAGTTGATATGTCAAGTTTTTGGTGGAGTTTTTCAAGATATAGAGACTTCTACATTCATCAACTACTCTAATTACTAAGATGTAGTTAAATTCCGAATCTGACATGTGATCTGAGAAAACGAAAATAAGTAATTTAGTGCTGCAGTAAGAGCTGAGATTGACAACAAAGTGAAAGAGAAAGTTGGGATATACAATATATTAGTGAGGTAAAGTGATTATTGAAAAAAATTGTTCCTGTGATATCAGTTTTAACAATTGACTCATCTGGTAGCTTGACATATATGGGTTTAAGACGATGGTAAACTTGGAAAGAAGACAAAAAATGCATACATAATTAGTTGCTCCTGTATTAATGATCCAGAGCTAGATTTTAGTGAATTAACTAACAAAGTTGCTGCTAAAATCGTATTTTTTTTGTCTTTGAGGTCTATAGACAGAGATTTTGAGAAAATGATACTAGTTTGGTTGATGGAATATTGTGTTTGGCTACGCTGATTGTTGAAGTAAAATCATTAAAGAAGTCTTCTATTCTTGAGATAAAACAAGAGATATGGTATTGCTATTTACATGCTGTTTTTTTTTTTTCACTTTTATTGAATTCACCATTCTCTTCATCAGCAAAAATGTGACGGATAGAGCCTGTTTTTTTTTTTTTCATGTGAGATGAAACTCCATGTTTCTTGTAACAAGAATCCACTAGATGTCCATTTCTTCCACAATAAGAACAATTTTTTTTTATAGCCTCTTCCTATACCTCTTCCAATAATTGAAATTTTTTCACTTCTACTCCCTTCTTGATAGCCTCTTCCTACACCTCTTCCAATTGAAGTTGTTTCACCTCTACTCCTTCTTCTGCCGCTTTGAGCCATGATGTTCCTCTCAATAGTTGCATCAGCACTTATAAGGGCTTTGGATTCAATAAATTCAGAGTAAAATTGCCTTTTCTACTGTGAAAGCAAGGCAAATATTGTATCAATATCGGGTAGAGGCTTTTTGCAATATTATTTGTGACTAGACAATGTTGAATTGCTCGTTCAGACTAGGACTGTGAAAATGGGCTAAACTTATCGGGCTACCCCGTTTATTTGTTTAAACAGGTAGGTTTTGTCTCTAAAATTAAACCCGTTTAAATTTTAGATTAAACAGACTGAGTCCGATTAACCTGAAAAAAATAACGGGTTAAACAGGTTAGCCTGTGGGCTAAATGAGCGGTCCATTTATTTTTTATATTTTTTAAAAAATAGCACTTTTAGCCAATATATATCCCGATTTAGCACTTTTAGCTAAAGGATTGAAATTGTTCTTATTAAGTTGAGATTGTAGTGTTGTCTGTAATGATCTATTTTCATTATGTTTAGATCATACCAGAAATTAAGCGCTACTAATTTGTCTTCCTAATTATTATATATTATTTATTATATAAGCATGATTTGTTGTTAAAATATAGTTATTTTATGAGGTATTCTTTTTTTTTTTAAATATTTGGATTGATAATTGGAATCATTCATAATCAATTTACAAATAATAATAGATAAAATAGTTATAAACAAGCACACTTATATACATATCAGGCAATTAACAACATTCGGTCATCTAGCCTTTATTAGAGTATATATATATATATGACATCCCAAGTTCTGACCTATTCAAAAAGTCTCTAAGCTAGCGTCCAGGCTAGTTTAGACTCTACACTCACCTAATCCCTCTAAACTATAAAAGCGAGGAAAAGTATGTTCTAGATCTTCAAAACTCGGGTCAGGTGGAACGTTATCAGAAAGTGGAATATCATATACTGCTTTTCTGTACGATCATATGTAAGATCCAAACTTTTTGAAGTTAGATTAAGGATTAGTTTTGATATATTTTAATGGGGTAAAGTTCAATTTTCAAAAATTATTTTACTAAAGGTAATTAATTTCAAATTTGGATAACTGAGTTTGAATTAAATTAGAATTTTTATATAATTTTATAATTATTGAATAATTTTCTAGATTTAAATTATAAAGTTTAGTAGTTGTAAAATAATAAGAATTTTATATGAATTGATTTAAATAATTGAGATTTTAGAATTTAATACTTTAAATTTTATGAATAAAGAAAATTAATTTTATTATCTTATATTTTAAATTAGAGTACCTGATTGAAAATCTAATAGCCAATTTAAGAAATGAATAATGTTTTTGAGAAAATTTTATTGGGTTAAATTAGGTTTTCAATTTACTACTCTACCTTTCAATTTTACTAAAATACCCACATTAGTCATAAGATCCCTAATTTTTACTTTTTTTCCAAATTAAACTTTAACTTTAGCCCTAAATCCATTACACATACACTCTATTCTTCTTTCTCACCGCCGTTCACTCCCTAAGACACACACACACACACACACACACAAAAGAAACAAAGAAAGAAAAAAGAGAGGAAGCACTTGAGTGAGGGAGCATGGAGAAAGGGAAAAGAAAAGAAGGAGGTGACGGCGCCGGCGGGGATAGGTGTCGCCATCGCCGTCGTCGTTGTCGAACCAGAGGAGAGGGGGGAGAGAGCACGGTGTTGAGTGGGAGGAGAAGTAGTCACTGCTGCTGGAGGATCTTCGTCACCGCCACTGCGCCTTGTAGCCATCGTTGTTGCTGTCATCGTCTTGGGTCGTCGCCTGTGCCACCGTCTGTGAAGCCATCGCCGCCACCGAAGCTCAGGGTCACCATCGAACAGAACACGAAGAGAGAAAGGGAGCTCACGAGTGCAAATGATGCGATGATGGTGGGTAGTCATTGCGATGCCGTTACTGTCGTTGCTTTCGTCGTCGCCGCTGGAGCTCCTCGGCGTAGTTTTCGCCACCGGGGGTTACCATCAGAGCTACTGCGGCTCTGGTCTGTTGTTCTCCCTAAGTGTGGTAATTTCTCTTTTTTTTTTGGAATCATCGAAATTTAGTGTTCTGTTAAAGTTTGTTAAAGATGTTAAAATTTTGGTACCGTATGATTGAGTTTCGATGATTGCATGTTGAAATTAAGGTTACTGCTGAACCACTGGAGCTTTTGATCGCTGTCGGAGCTGCTGCCGAGTCAGTTCGAGGCTGCTGCTTTGTTCTTTTGTTGCAGTAAGTTAACTCTGTTCCAAAACTATCACTGCTAGCATTCTGGTTATTTGTTTTTGAGAATTCCGCGATGTTAACATTTTAGGGTCGAGTTTCGGTAATTGCATGGTTGAAATAAAAGTTGTTGCTGTTGTTGCAAAAGTAAACGATGTTGTGGATGCAGCTGCCGCTGTTGCGGGCCAAGGAAAAAAGGGACTTGTTGCGTTTAATTATGCAAATTGCGACTAACTGAGGTAGGGGATCATTTTAAAATAAAAATATTTTAGGCTTGAATACCTAACAAGTTTAGTAGGTTAATGCAAATGAATGAATGCTTGTGATGTAAATGGTTTTTTCTGTGTGATTGAATATGTTGATTTTGATTTTTAGATTGAAATTGATAATGATTGGTTCTGAATGACGGACTTGAAAATGTTGATTTGAAATGTTGATTTTGTTGGATTGAGGTTGAATTGAGGGAACCCGAAAAGGGTGGTAAACTCCGGTTTTTAGGGGAGGTTCTACCAGAATTTTTGTAAAAATTTAAAGAGTTTTGAAATTTTGGTTTAAATGAAGAATGAGTTTTATGATTTCAATTTGTGAAAATGATTTATGATTTAACTTATCTAATTTTTAATAACAACAAAAGGAGATTTATTTAATTAGTTGAAGCTTTTAAAAAGGCAAATTACTTTATCAAACTATGGGTTCAGGTTTAGGAAGTGTGAGAGGAGATAATGTTAATAGAGTTAGGTAATGGAGTTGAAGGAAAAAGAGATACTTGGGGAAGGATATAGTAAGTTTTGATTTATAAGAATTTTTAGATAATGGTTGAAGAATTTGAGAGTATTATATTGAAATTGAGGATTTAGAGAAGTTTGGCTTGTCAATTTATAAAGTGATTAATTAGAGAAATGATTTAATGAGATTGAAGGGGTCACGCCGTGTTTGAGTTAGATTGTTGTTGGCTATGAATGATTATGTTCTAATTGAGTTAGTATACAACCGTGACCTCGAGTCTAGGGTGTCGTATTAGAGACCTCATACCCGCAAGCCACATGTAACGACCCAAGTCTAACCCGGTACATGTTGAAGTGTGCGGAGTAGAGTTATGGCATTGAGTTATTAATGAGTCTGATGAGAATTGTGATTTAAGTTGAGACATGTGCAAAAAATTATGATTGATGATGATTATGTTATTAATGAATCGATTAGTAATAGTTAAGAATGTGGTGTTGGTTCTGGTTGATTATATTTACGTGGGATGATGATTCTGGTTGATGAGGATTATGCTGTGATTATTGATGATTATGATTATGCTAAATGATAAATTTGGTGATGATGTTGACTGTTGTGATTTGTTTCCCCTTTTGTTGCATCTTATTCTCTTTGTTTATAAAGTGTATTGGGTACTATATCCCATGAGTGTGACGGACACTTTATCAAAGAGTGTGGTGGGTACTATATTCCAAGAGTGTGGGAGCATTTAGAAGTGTGACGAGCACTATATCCCATGAGTGTGACGGGCATTTTATCCTAAGAGTATGGCGGGCACTATATTCCAAGAGTGTGGGGCACTTTATCCTGGAAAATGCGACAGACACTATATCCCAGGAGTGTGGCAGTACTATATCCCAAGAGTGTGACGGGTATTATACCCCAAGAGTGTGGATGCATGTTAGATAGATGATATCTGGGTTAGCTACCGGACATGTTGGTGCAGAGTTCAAAGTCCATAAACTAATCGGCAAGTGCACCGGGTCATACCAAGTAATATCTCAGGTTAGTGAGGGTCGATCCCACAAGGATTGATGGACTGAGAAATAATAGTCAAGTGAATCACTTAGTCATGCAAACAGAAAATTGTGTTTTGAGGTTCAAAAGCAATAAAATACCAACGCAGAGAGTGAGAAAACAAACAGTAGAATTTGTGTGAAATGTTTGTGAGAAGACAGTTACGGTTTCAGACGGAGTTATTTATTCTTTCGAATTAAGTTTTCTTACCAACTATTTTAATCATGCAAGATTCATTTCATGGCAAACTGTAATTGACTAAACCATAATTCCTTAGTAATTTAGTCTCCTCTAACCTAATCAACCGCCAATTTCTTAGTCACTTAATGTAGATTAGAGGGTTATGTTCAATTCTAGTTTATTGGCCAAAAAAATACTAATTATCCAAATATAAGAGGATTATATGTCACGTATCCCGTTAAGTCCAAGTAATTTGAAGTTTAAGAAGAATTTACTTTCAAGTTAGTATTCAAGTGAGATAACTTTTCTAAGAATCATAAGAATTCATGTAGAATAAGAATTATTCTTCTGATATATTCAAATTCATAAGATGAAGAACGAAAGTAATCCTTGAAACTGAATCAATACATTAATTAAAATAGAATGATAATATTCTTAATCCATAGAAATAAACAAAACTCTTAACCTTAACCAAGGAGGTTTAGTGGCTCATTGGTGCGCGGAAATCGTGAAGGTTCCATTCTTTGGTAACGGCGCTAAAAACTCAATACACACATTCACAATCTTAGTTCTTTGTCACAACTTTCACAACTAACCAGCAAGTGCACTGGGTCGTCCAAGTAATAAACCTTACGTGAGTAAGGGTCGATCCCACGGAGATTGTCGGCTTGAAGCAAGCTATGGTCACCTTGTAAATCTCAGTCAGGCGGATTCAATTGATTATGGAGATTTAATAATTAAAAGATAAATAAAATATAAAATAAAGATAGTGATACTTATGTAATTCATTGGTGAGAATTTCAGATAAGCGTATAGAGATGCGTTCGTTCCTCCTGAACCTCTGCTTTCCTATTGTCTTCATCCAATCATTCATACTCCTTTCTATGGCAAGCTGTATGTTAGGCATCACCGTTGTCAAGGGCTACATCCCGTCCTCTCAGTGAAAATGGTCCAATGCGCTGTCACTGCATGGATAATCATCTGTCGGTTCTCGATCATATTGGAATAGGATCCATTGATCCTTTTGCGTCTGTCACTACGCCCAGCACTCGCGAGTTTGAAGCTCGTCGCAACCATCCCTTCCCAGATCCTACTCGGAATACCACAGACAAGGTTTAGACTTTTCGGATCTCGAGAATGGCCGTCCATGGATTCTAACTTATACCACGAAGATTCTGATTAAGGAATCCCAGAGATACTCATTCAATCTAAGGTAGAATGAAAGTGGTTGTCAGGCACGCGTTCATAGGTTGGGAATGATGATGACTGTCACGATCATCACATTCATATTGAAGTACGAATGAATATCTTAGAATCGGAATAAGCTTGAATTGAATAGAAAAACAATAGTACTTTGTATTAATTCATGAGGAACAGCAGAGCTCCACACTTTAATCTATAGTGTGTAGAAACTCTACCGTTGAAAATACATAAGTGATAATGGAGTTCATTGGTCTCGGCCCCAGAGGGGAACCGGAGTAACCAAGACTTTTTATGATCCGAAGATCTAAATACAATAGTAAAAAGTCCTATTTATGCTAAACTAGTTACTAGGGTTTATAAAAATGAGTAAATGATGCAGAAATCCACTTCTGGGGCCCACTTGGTGTGTGCTTGGGCTGAGCATTGAGCTTTACACGTGTAGAGGCTTCTCTTGGAGTTGAACGCCAGTTTGTAACCTGTTTTTGGCGTTTAACTCCACTTTGCAACCTGTTTCTGGCGTTTAACTCCAGAATGCAGCATGAAACTGGAGTTGAACGCCAGTTTGTGTCATCTAAACTCGTGCAAGGAATGGACTATTATATATTTCTGGAAAGCCCTGGATGTATACTTTCCAACGCAATTGAGAGCGCGCCATTTGGAGTTTTGTAGCTCCAAAAAATGCACTTTGAGTGCAGGGAGGTCAGAATCCAACAGCATATGCAGTCCTTCTTCAACCTCTGAATCTGATTTTTGCTCAAGTCCCTCAATTTCAGCCAGAAAATACCTGAAATCACAAAAAAATACACAAACTCATAGTAAAGTGCAGAAATGTGAATTTTATTTAAAAACTAATAAAAATATACTAAAAACTAACTAAATTATACTGAAAACTATGTAAAAACAATGCCAAAACTATCTAAAAACTTCCCAACCTCTTCTTCGGATCTCATGTCGGATCTCTGGATACTCATTCTTTTTTAGCTTGAAAGGAACCTCAGGGATCACTTTCTTCTTGGCCACAACTTCATAGAAGTGGTCTTGATGGACCTTTGAGATGAATATCTCCATCTCCCATGACTCAGAGGTGGAAGCAATTGCCTTTCCTTTCCTCTTTCTAGAGGTTTCTCTGGCTTTAGGTGCCATAAATGGTTATGGAAAAATAAAAAGCTATGATTTTACCACACTAAACTTAAAATGTTTGCTCGTCCCCGAGAAAAGGAAGAAAGAAAGTAGTAGAAGAAGAAGAAAATAGAGGAGATGGGGGAGGAAGATGTATTCGGCCAATGAGAAGAAGAGAGGGTTGTGTTGTGTGAAAATGAAGAAGGAGTGAGGGGTTTATATAGGAGTGAGGGGGTGTAGGGTTCGGCCATTAGGGTTGGGTTTGGGAGGGAAATTAGTTTGAATTTTGAAGGTAGGTGGGGTTTATGGGGAAGAGAGGATGGATGTGAGTGGTGAAGAGGTGATGGGAAAGAGTGATTGAGGTGATTGGTGAAGGGTATTTAGGGAAGAGAGTTATGAAAAGGTGTGAAGAGGAGAGAAGAAAATGTGGGGATCCTGTGGGATCCACAGATCAAGTGGGGTCAAGGACTTAACATCCCTGCTCCAATTAGGCGTGTAAAATGCCCTTGCTGTGCAATCCTGGCGTTTAACGCCAGACTGCTGCCTGTTTCTGGCGTTAAACGCCCAAATGTAGCTTGTTTCTGGCGTTTAACGCCAGGTAGATGCTTGTTTCTGGCGTTAAACGCCAGCTTGGTGCCTGTTTCTGGTGTTAAATGCCAGACAGATGCTTGTTTCTAGCGTTTAAATGCCAGACTGCTCTCCTCCAGGGTGTGCTATTTTCAATGCTATTTTTCATTCTGTTTTTGATTTTTCAGTAGTTTTTGTGACTTCACATGATCATCAACCTAATAAAACACGAAATAACAAAAAGAAAATAAAATAGATATGATTAAATAACATTGGGTTGCCTCCCAACAAGCGCTTCTTTAATGTCAATAGCTTGACAGTGAGCTCTCATGGAGCCTCACTAGGGGTGGCAAGCGGGGAAGCCCGTCCCGCCCCGCCCCGCCTAGTGAGGCGGTCCTAGAATCCTAGCCCACCCCGCCTAACGGCGGGCTGGCGGGCCGGCGGGCTAAGCCCGCCAAATATCCTCTTTTTTTTTTTTTACTTTTAACTATCAAATAATATATATAAAGATATAAAAAAATCTCTTTTGTTTTTTACTTTTAACTATTATAATTTCTAAAAGTATAAACAAATTATAATTTTTGTATTCACAAACATTAAAGTCTTTGTAATTATAAATATTGTTTCCAAAGCAAAATAAACATAATCCAAAACATAATTAACAATATTGTCTCTAAAACAAAACAAACATAATCTAAAACACCCAATTTTCATCTTCATTCTCTTGTAAGTTGGGTTGGGGAAGTTGGGTTTTGGTAAAAAAAATTATAAAAATACCCCTTGATAAAAAAAGACTAAGCCCGGCGGGGAAGCCCGCCCCGCCCCGCCAAAGCCCGCCAAAACCAGCGGTTTAAGCGGTGCGGGTTAAGCGGGCTTTTGCTATTTGGCGGTCCCAATTTTCTAGCCCGGCCCGCCTTTTTTGGCGGGTTACGCGGGCCGGCCCGGCGGGTTTAGGCCCGTTTGCCACCCCTAACCCTCACAGATAATCAGAGCAAGGTTGGAACCTCCCAACACCAAACTTAGAGTTTGAATGTGGGGGTTCAACACCAAACTTAGTGTTTGGTTGTGGCCTCCCAACACCAAACTTAGAGTTTGACTGTGGGGGCTTTGGTTGACGCTGCAATGAGAGAAGCTTTTCATGCTTTCTCTCCATGGTTACAGAAGGAGATCCTTGAGTTTTAAACACAAGGTTGTCCTCATTCAGTTGAAGGACCAACTCTCCTCTGTCCACATCAATCACAGCTCTTGTTGTGGCTAGGAAGGGTCTTCCAAGGATGATGGATTCATCCTCTTCCTTCCCAGTGTCTAGGATTATGAAATCAGCAGGGATGTAAAGGCCTTCAACCTTTACTAACACATCCTCTACTTGTCCATAAGCCTATTTTCTTGAGTTGTCTGCCATCTCTAATGAGATTCTAGCAGCTTGCACCTCAAAGATCCCTAGTTTCTCCATTACAGAGAGTGGCATTAAGTTTATTCCTGACCCCAGGTCACACAGAGCCTTCTCAAAGGTCATGATGCCTATGGTACAGGGTATTAAGAATTTGCCTGGATCCTGTTTCTTTTTAGGTAATTTTTACCTATCCAATGCATTCAGTTCATTGGTGAGCAAGGAAGGTTCATCTTCCCAAGTCTCATTACCAAATACTTTGGCATTCAGGTTCATGATTGCACCAAGGTACTTAGCAGTTTGCTCTTCAGTAATTTCTTCATCCTCTTCAGAGGACGAATACTCATCAGAGCTCATGAAGGGCAGAAGGAGGTTCAATGGAATCTCTATGGTCTCTAATTGAGCCTCAGATTCCTTTGGTTCCTCAAAAGGGATACTCCTTATTGGTCACTGAACGTCCCAGGAGGTCTTCCTCACTAGGATTCACGTTCTCCTCCTCCTCTTTGGGTTCGGCCACATCATGTAAGGCTATGGCCTTGCACTCTCTTTTTGGATTTTCTTCTGTATTGCTTGGGAGAGTACTTGGAGGGATTTCAGTGACTCTTTTACTCAGCTGGCCCACTTGTGCCTCCAAATTTCTAATGGAGGACCTTATTTCATTCATGAAACTCACAGTGGCCTTAGATAGATCAAAGACTATATTTGCTAAGCTAGATGGATTCTGCTCAGAATTCTCTGTCTGTTGCTGAGTGGATGGTGGAAAAGGCTTGCTATTGCTAAACCTGTTTCTTCCACCATTATTAAAGCCTTGTTGAGGCTTTTGTTGATCCTTCCATGAGAAATTTGGATGATTTCTCCATGAGGTATTATAGGTATTTCCATAGGGTTCACCCATGTAATTCACCTCTGCTATTGCAGGGTTCTCAGGATCATAAGCTTCTTCTTCAGAAGATGCCTCTTTAGTACTGTTGGATGATTCCTTCAATCCATTCAGACTCTAAGAGATCATATTGACTTGCTGAGTCAATATTTTATTCTGAGCCAATATGGCATTCAGAGTATCAATTTCAAGAACTCCCTTCCTTTGAGGCGTCCCATTACTCACAGGATTCCTTTCAGAAGTGTACATGAACTGGTTATTTGCAACCATGTCAATGAGTTCTTGAGCTTCTGCAGGCGTTTTCCGCCTACAGAATAGTCCAATGACATCTTTGATAATTCAGACAGACCATCATAGAATATATCCAGGATGGTCCATTCTGAAAGCATGTCAGAAGGACACTTTTTGGTCAGTTCCTTGTATCTCTCCCAAGCTTCATAGAGGGATTCACCTTCCTTTTGTCTGAAGGTTTGAACATCCACCCTAAGCTTGCTAAGATTTTGAGGAGGAAAGAACTTGGCTAAGAAAGCCATGACCAGCTTATTCCAAGAGTTCAGGCTATCCTTAGGTTGAGAGTCCAACCATATTCTAGCTCTGTCTCTTATAGCAAATGGGAAAAGCATAAGCCTGTAGACCTCGGGATTAACCCCATTGATCTTAACAGTATCACAGATCTGCAAGAATTCAGTTAAGAACTGAAAGGGATCTTTGGATGGAAGTCCATAAAACTTGCAATTCTGTTGCATCAGAGAAACTAGTTGAGGTTTCAGCTTAAAATTGTTTGCTTCAATGGCAGGGATTGAGATGCTTCTTCCATGTAAATTGGAATTAGGTGAAGTAAAGTCACCAAGCATCTTCCTTGCATTGTTATTATTTTCGGCCATGTCTCCTTCTTTTTTCGAAAATTTCTGTCAGATTTTTTCCAGAGAGTTGTGCTTTAGCTTCCCTTAGCTTCCTCTTCAGAGTTCTTTCAGGTTCAGGATCAGCTTCAACAAGAATGTTCTTATCCTTGTTCCTGCTCATATGAAAAAGAAGAAAACAGAGAAGAAAATTTGGAATCCTCTATGTCACAGTATAGAGATTCCTTTATGTGAGTAGAAGAGAAGAATAAAAGGAAGGGAAGAGAAAAACTCGAACACAGAGAGGAAGATGGTGTTCAAATTTTGGGTGGAAGAGAAGTGTTAGTAGATGAATAATTAATTTGAAGGAGATGAGAGATGAGAGAATTCGAAAATTAATTAAAATAATTTTTTTAATTTAAAATCAAAGTTATAATTCGAAAATTAAAAAAGAAAAATTAAATTAAATTAAATTAAAGTTTAAAACAATTAGTTAATTAAAAAGGAATTTTGAAAAAGAGGAAAGGGATTTTCGAAAATTAGATATAAAATTAGTTAGGTAGTTTTGAAAAAGATATGATTGAAATAGTAAACTTTTAAAATCAAACAAAAAGTCAAGTAGTTAATTGAAAAAGATTTGAAAATCAATTTTTTGTAGAGATAAGAAAATAGAAATGATTTTGAATTTAAATTTTGAAAAAGATATGATTGAAAGATTTGGTTGAAAATTTAAATTGAAAAAGATTTGAAAAGGAAATTAAAAAGATTTTATTTTTGAAATTAAAGTTGATTACTTGACTAACAAGAGACTAAAAGATATGATTCTAGAAGTTAAAGATTGATCCTTTCTTAATAGGTAAGTAACAACTTGAAAAATTTTTGAATCAAAATATTAAATGTTAACATTGAATTTGAAAAAGATAAGAAAAAGATTTTGAAAATAAATTTTGAAAATTTCGAAATTATGAAAGAAAAAAATGAAAAAGATTTGATTTTTAAAAAAGATTTGAAAAAGATAGAATTTTTAAATTGAAAATTTGATTTGACTCATAAGAAACAATTAAATTTTTAAAACTTTTGACTAAATCAAATCAAATTTTTGAAAATTATGAGTGAGATAAGGAAAAGATATTTTTTTTATTTTTGAATTTTTAATGATGAAAGAGAAAAACACCAAAAAGACTCAATTCATGAAAATTTTGGATAAAAACAAAGGAAACATGCAAGAACACTTTGAATGCAAAGATGAACACCAAGAACACTTTGAAGATCATGATGAACATCAAGTATGTATTTTTGAAAAATTTTTAATAAGAGAAAACATGCAAGACACCAAACTTAGAAATTTTTAATATTTGGACACTAAGAATTCAAGAATGCATATGAAAAACAAGAAAAGACACAAAACAAGAAAATATGAAGATCAAACAAGAAGACTTGTCAAGAACAACTTGAAGATCATGAAGAACAAGAAAGAGACTCAATGCATGTGTTTTCGAAAAATGCAAGAAAATTATAAAAACATGCAATTGACACCAAACTTAAAAATTGACACAAGACTCAAACAAGAAACATCAATTTATTTTTGGTTTTATGATTTTATTTAATTTTTTTGGATTTTTGAAAATTATTTTGGGAAAAATAAAAAAGAAAATTATTATTTTTTTTGTATTTTTTGAAAATAAGAAATAAAGAAAGCTTAAAAATAAAATAAAATTACCTAATCTGAGCAACAAGATGAACCGTCAGTTGTCCAAACTCGAATAATCCCCGGCAACGGCGCCAAAAACTTGGTGCGCGGAAATTGTGACGGTTCCATTCCTTGGTAATGGCACTAAAAACGCAATACGCACGTTCATAATCTTAGTTCTTTGTCACAACTTCGCACAACTAACCAACAAGTGCACTGGGTCGTCCAAGTAATAAACCTTACGTGAGTAAGGGTCGATCCCACGGAGATTGTCGGCTTGAAGCAAGCTATGGTCACCTTGTAAATCTCAGTCAGGCGGATTCAATTGATTATGGAGATTTAATAATTAAAAGATAAATAAAATATAAAATAAAGATAGTAATACTTATGTAATTCATTGGTGAGAATTTCAGATAAGCGTATAGAGATGCGTTCGTTCCTCCTGAACCTCTGCTTTCCTATTGTCTTCATCCAATCATTCATACTCCTTTCTATGGCAAGCTGTATGTTAGGCATCACCGTTGTCAAAGGCTACATCCCGTCCTCTCAGTGAAAATGGTCCAATGCGCTGTCACTGCATGGCTAATCATCTGTCGGTTCTCGATCATACTGGAATAGGATCCATTGATCCTTTTGCGTCTGTCACTACGCCCAGCACTTGCGAGTTTGAAGCTCGTCGCAGCCATCCCTTCCCAGATCCTACTCGGAATACCACAGACAAGGTTTAGACTTTCCGGATCTCGAGAATGGCCGTCCATGGATTCTAACTTATACCACGAAGATTCTGATTAAGGAATCCCAGAGATACTCATTCAATCTAAGGTAGAACGAAAGTGGTTGTCAGGCACGCGTTCATAGGTTGGGAATGATGATGTCTGTCAGGATCATCACATTCATATTGAAGTGCGAATGAATATCTTAGAATCGGAATAAGATTGAATCGAATATAAAAATAATAGTACTTTGTATTAATTCATGAGGAACAGTAGAGCTCCACACCTTAATCTATGGTGTGTAGAAACTCTACCATTGAAAATACATAAGTGATAATGGAGTTCATTGGTCTCGGCCCCAGAGGGGAACCGGAGTAACCAAGACTTTTTATGATCCGAAGATCTAAATACAATAGTAAAAAGTCCTATTTATGCTAAACTAGTTACTAGGGTTTACAGAAATGAGTAAATGATGCAGAAATCCACTTCTGGGGCCCACTTGGTGTGTGCTTGGGCTGAGCATTGAGCTTTACACGTGTAGAGGCTTCTCTTGGAGTTGAACGCCAGTTTGTAACCTGTTTCTGGCGTTTAACTCCACTTTGCAACCTGTTTCTGGCGTTTAACTCCAGAATGCAGCATGAAACTGGCGTTGAACGCCAGTTTGCGTCATTTCAACTCGTTCAAGGAATGGACTATTATATATTGCTGGAAAGCCCTGGATGTCTACTTTCCAACGCAATTGAGAGCGCTCCATTTGGAGTTCTGTAGCTCTAGAAAATCCACTTTGAGTGTAGGGAGGTCAGAATCCAACAGCATCTGCAGTCCTTCTTCAACCTCTGAATCTGATTTTTGCTCAAGTCCCTCAATTTTAGCCAGAAAATACCTGAAATCACAGAAAAATACACAAACTCATAGTAAAGTACAGAAATGTGAATTTTATTTAAAAACTAATAAAAATATACTAAAAACTAACTAAATTATACTGAAAACTATGTAAAAACAATGCCAAAAAGCGTATAAATTATCCGCTCATCACTCATGACTCAAAGAGAAAACTAGGGTTTAGAAATTGTGAAAGTGCGAAAGAGAGAAGATCCCTCGCAAGGCTGAATCTTTTCTCTTTAATATCTAACCTAATTTGATTTGAAACTAAAATAAAAATAATAAATTCTAAAGATAAAAGATTTTGTTTGTAAATAAAAATAACTAAAATAAAATAAAATAGAACAATTAAAAGCTAAATCCAACTAAAGATGCTATTTTGGTGAAAGTGGATCCACATTGCTAGCGCTAAACGCCAGATTTGGCGTTTAGCGCCTTAGGGGACAGAAACTCTCCTTTCAATTCTGGCTTGCTGGCGTTTAGCGCCCTAGTGGGCAGAGAGATCCCTTGCGTTTCTGAGTTGCTGGCGCTAAACTCCTAGGTCCGCATTTAGCGCCAGCTTGACAGTTTTCAAACTCTTCTCTTTTCTTGCACACGAACTCTGCCAAACCGATTCAAACATCACCTAAAATAATTAAAACACCAAATCAACTCAAAGTAGCATCCAAAGAGATTTCAAATACAAAAATTTAATTAAAACTCAATAAATTTGTATCTAAATTAAATAGAAAATAGAGAAAAGATGCTCACGCATCACATGTCGGGTTTGGCTGTATAACCGACAGATGAGTTTATTAGCCATAGGGCATACATGCATTATTTGCATTTGTGTGTATTTTTTGATTGTGCATCTTGTTTTTGGTTTGCCTATTTGAAACTGGTATTCTGTTTGTTGTCTTCTTGCTACTTGCACATGGTCGGCGTGTTTCTGTTTTTATGTGGTTTGACTATATGTAAGCTAATGTTGAATGAATTCATGTTTTTTTTCGAGTTATTGGATGCATACATTAGTGATTAGACTAGAAAACTTTGTCAACATACGTTGAGTACATGGGGTATATTATTAGAGGCATATTAAAATGCCGTTAAATCCTACTTAATCATGTCATTTTGAGTTCACCAGGAATGCGGATGGTTAGTATAATACTCATGCGGCTGGCTTGATTACGTAGTTACTAGTAACATATGCTGGATGTTCAATTCAATAGGTATACAGATGGTTATTTTTTATCTAAATTGGATGGTTACTTCTGTTGACTTGTTTTACTCGTACACAGTTAACAAAGGCTGGAGATGGCTGGATATTCAACTCAGTAGGTGTGCAGATGGTTACACTAATATTACCTTCATAGTTGTTTAATTGCTTTTGGTTTAACTAGTTACCATCTAAGAGACCCTAAATGTTTATTTAACTAGGTATGCGGATGGTTATTTGTAATACTCTTGGTGTAGTGTGTATAATTAGTTATAAGTAATATATGCTGGATGTTTGATTCAATAGGTATGCAGATGGTTACTTCCAATAGTATCCGAATGGTTATTGTGTTACTCAAGTGGGTAGTGTTTTAAATTAGGTATAGGTAAGATATAATGGATGTTTGATTTACTATTTATGTGGATGGTTATTTTAATTTCTTACCTTGATAGTTGTTGGCTTGGTTTCGGCTTAACTAGTTCTCATTTCAGAAAATACTAGATGCTCGAGTCACTATGTTTGCGGATGAATACTCTTATCTTTAAACGTGTGATTATTTTCTATTAGCTTTTATGCATCACTAATATCATGTAACAAAATCAGAGGAGTTCGAAAACTAATAGACCATATAAATGTTACTCGCTAGGAAACTTTACCCTATGTCTTATAATAAAACTCCCTCTTGAAAACACATAAACAGTGTCAAAAAGGTATTTGTGGTATTAGAATTAAGTACATCTTTTTCTTTCTCCCTTTCATGGTCTTTCTCACAGGTAATCCTTCAACCCGTTGCATCAATGTGCTTGTGCTTGGTGCTGTGAATGGTGATTTAACCTCCCTTTGCTTGTTTTTTGGATGGTTGCAGCGTATAAGTTCAGCCTTTTCTTCCAACAATCTTCGCACCTGATCAATTGATGCATTGTGTGCGCTCATGACGATTTCCACCATTAGCTCCAATCTCAGACCTAAGCATATCAAGTATGGTGTTTTCATAGTGAGCGCGATGTTAGAAGTGTCAGAGTAACATGAATTGCAAATAACAAATTAAATCTAGAAGGACTAGTAAACTTGCATCGTCCCATTCATCCAGGTTACAATCTTCAGTCCACGTCTCCATGAATTTAATGGCATAGATGCCACAATCCCAGCTACATAAACAAGTAAGATTGGTGCTATCAGGATGATACACATGTTACAGCAAGTGCGTTATGGATACATTGTTGGGTGTGTTTTTCGATTCTACTTACCTGTTTGGTTGCTTAAGCACTTTGGCGTATGCACAACTTGGGCCATTTGTATTGTTCTTGTATGTGAGGATGGCCACTTTAGTCATGTCTTCAATTAGTCATCCCAGTAAAATAGCCAGAGTTCTTTCGTGTTAATATGTTATTGGTGTATATATTAGCAATGTTCACAGGATTTAGGGGATGTCTTATCTTATTGCATATGTGGTGCACGAATCTCCACACTCCATACAACTGTACCAGTAAGTGTACTAGGTCGTCCAAGTAATACCTGAGTGAATCATGGTCGATCCCACGAGGATTGTAGTTTGAAGCAAGCTATGGTTATCTTGTAGGTCTTAGTCAGGCGAATCAAGAGGTTGTCAATTTGATTGTTTGTGAGATCTAAACTAACTTGACATGTAAATAAAGAAAAAGGGTATAAAATACTATGTAAATCAGAATGGAATCAGTAATAGGAATATGGTTAAGGATTGGAGTTGCTTTGTCTTTCTGAATTAACTCTGGTATTACTGTCTCCTTTACTTGTGAGTGATTTCTTCTATGGCAGGTTGTATGTGATCAATGCTGTTGGCCATGGTCATCAATCTCCTCTGCTTCAGATCAAACGCCGTATGGTCGTGGTCATCCAATATGAACGAGGGTGAAGTTCTAGCAGTTCATTCTCTCTGGTGATCCTACTCAAAACGCCACAGACAAGGTCGAATCTTTCGGATTAGAAAATGATGCTCCTTTGGGTTCTAGCCTCTACCACAGAGACCCTAATCTCCCCGAAAATTGGCTGAACTGGTGTCTCGAGAAGTCCCCAACGAAGTCGTGGATTAGCCATCTGAGAGATGTATAATCAAGCTGGCGGTTCGCGCTTTCTAGCCACGTATTCACATGAAACCAAGTAGACACGAGTGGTTGTCTGGCACGCGGTCTTAGTATGATGAACAGAGCTGATTGTCATTGATCATCCTATTCACCATGTTGAAGAACGAGTATACATCTTAGAATTAAATTAAACACGGATCGAAGAGAAATAGTAATACTTTTATTAATTCATAGAACTCAGCAGGGCTCCTCCCCTCAACCTAGGAGGTTTAGAAACTCATACCGATAGGAAATACAATATGGTAAACGAAAATATGGTGTAAAATATGGTAAAAAGGTCTTCGAATAACATGAATTTAATCCCTTAAATACTAAATTAATGACTAGTAAGGGTAAATCAGTCTTTTTAGGGCTAAATTCTACTTTTGAGGCCCACTTGGTGAGTGCTTAGGCTGAGTTTTGATGAGATCAACGTGCTAGGAGGCCTCTAGGGTGTTGAACGCTGGCTAGGGGGTCCTCTTTGGGCATTTGGACGCTGGTCTCTACTCCTTGGGTGCTGGACGCTTGAAAGGGGGCAGGAAGCTGGCGTTGAACGCCAGTTTTGGGCCTTCTAATCTGAAGCAAAGTATCGACTATTATACATTGCTGAAAAGCTCTAGAAGTCAGCTTTTCATAGCCATTGAGAACGCTCTATTTGGAATTCTGTAGCTTCAGAAAAGCTCTTTCGAGTGCACAGAGGTCAGATTCGGACAACATTTATAATGCTTTCTCTGTCTCTGAATCAGACTTTTGCTTCAACTTGATGAACGGATAATTTATACGCTTTTGGCATTGTTTTTAAGTAGTTTTTAGTATGTTTTAGTTAGTTTTTAGTATATTTTTATTAGTTTTTAAATAAAAATCACATTTCTGGACTTTACTATGAGTTTTTGTGTTTTTCTATGATTTCATGTATTTTCTGGCTGAAATTGAGGGACTTGAGCAAACATCTGATTCAGAGGCTGAAGAAGGACTGCAGATGCTGTTGGATTCTGACCTCCCTTCACTCGAAATGGATTTTCTGGAGCTACAGAAATCCAATTGGCGCACTCTCAATTGCGTTGGAAAGTAGACATCTAGGGCTTTCCAGCAATATATAATAATTTATACTTTGCCCGAGTTTTGATGACGAAAAATGGCGTTCAAACGCCAACTTCCTGCCCTATTCTAGAGTTAAACGCCAGAAACAGGTTACAAACCAGAGTTAAATGCCAGAAACAGGCTACAGGCTGGCATTTAACTCCAAAAGAAGTCTCTACACATGAAAGCTTCAATGCTCAGCCCAAGCACACACCAAGTGGGCCCAGAAGTGGATTTCTTCATCAATTACTCAATTTCTATAACCCTAGCTACTAGTTTAGTATAAAAGCTACTTTTAGTGATTTATTTCACGTCTTTGACCGATCTTTTGAATAGTTTATGTTCTGAGATCATTTTTATGGGGGTTGGCCATTCGGCCATGCTTGGACCTTTATCACTTATGTATTTTCAACGGTGGAGTTTCTACACACCATAGATTAAGGTGTGGAGCTCTGCTGTTCCTCATGAATTAATGCAAAGTACTATTGTTTTCTTATTCAATTCAAGCTTATTCCTATTCTAAGATATTCGCTTGCACTTCAACATGATGAATGTGATGATCCGTGACACTCATCACTATTCTCAACCTATGAACACGTGCCTGACAACCACCTCCGTTCTACCTTAGCTTGAGCGTTTATCTCTTAGCCTCCATTCCGAAAGATCAGAGTCTTCGTGGTATAAGCTAGAATCATCAGGCAATATATTTGAGATCCGGAAAGTCTAAACCTTGTCTGTGGTATTCTGAGTAGGATTTGGGATGGGATGACTATGACGAGCTTCAAACTCGCGAGTGTTGGGCGTAGTGACAAACGCAAAAGAATCAATGGATCATATTCCAACATGAGTGAGAACCGACAGATGATTAACTGTGCGGTGACAGCGCATTTAGACCATTTTCACTGACAGGACGGATGGTAGCCATTGACAACGGTGATCCCCAACATACAGCTTATCATGGAAAGGAGTATGAATGATTGGATGAAGGCAGTAGGAAAGCAGAGATTCAAAAGGAACAAAGCATCTCCATACGCTTATCTGAAATTCCTACCAATGAATTGCATAAGTATCTCTATCCTATTTTATATTTTATTATATTATCAAATCTCCATAACCATTTGAATTTGCCTGACTGAGATTTACAAGGATGACCATAGCTTGCTTTAAACCGACAATCTCCGTGGGATCGACCCTTACTCACGTAAGGTTTATTAATTGGACGACCTAGTGCACTTGCTGGTTAGTTGTGCGGAGTTGTGACAAGAGAATTGAGATTATGAACGTGTGTACCAAGTTTATGGGCACCATTGAAGATCGCAATTCCGTGCACCAAGTTTTTGGCGCCGTTGCCGGGGATTGTTTGAGTTTGGACAACTGATGGTTCATTTTGTTGCTCAGATTAGGTAATTTTATTTTATTTTTAAGCTTTTTATTTTTCGAAAAATTTTCAAAAAAAATTTAAAAATATAAATTAAATAAATTATTCTATGGCTTCAGAATTTTGAGAATGAATTCTAGAGTTTCATGATGATCTGTTGAAGCCTGTCTGGCTGTAAAGCCATGTCTAATCTTTTGGACTGAGGTTTCAACTTATTATCACAAGAGCTTCTTTGTCTTTCTCATCAATTTAGCTGTTGTATGCAATGTTCTTAAATTTTCATGTTTTTTTGTCATTTTTGTGTTTTTCTCTTTCTTCATTAAAAATTCAATAATAAAAAAATTATCTTTCCCTTATTTCACTCATAAATTTCGAAAATTTGAATTGATTTAGTAAAAAAGTTTTAAAATTTAGTTGCTTCTTATGAGTCAATTCAAATTTTCAATTTAAAAATTCTATCTTTTTCAACTCTTTTTCAAAAATAAAATCTTTTTCATTTTTTTTTCATATTTTCAAAAATTTCAAAATGATTTCAAAATCTTTTTCTCATTTTTTTCGAAATTAATGTGATTGATTCAAAAATTTTAAAGTTTGTTACTTGCCTATTAAGAAAGGTTCAATCTTTAAATTTTAGAATCATATCTTTTAGTTTCTTGTTAGTCAAGTAATCAACTTCAATTTTCAAAATCAAATCTTTTTAAATTTCTTTTTCAAATCTGTTTGAAAATAAATTTCAATCATATCTTTTTCAAAACTTAATTTTCAAAATCTTTTCTAACTTCTTATCTTTTCAAAATTAATTTTTAAATCTTTTTCAATTAACTACTTGATTTTTAATTGATTTTAATTCTTATCTTTTTCAAAACTATCTAACTACTTTCCTCTCTCTGATTTTCGAAAATCACTAACCTCTTTTTTCAAAATTTCTTTTCATTAACTAATTGTTTTAAATTTCAATTTAATTTTCCTTCTTAATTTTCGAATACTAACTAATAATTAAAATAAAAACAAAAATATTTTCCTTTTAGTTTTAATTTAAATTCGAATTCAATCTCCCTCTCTCATCTCTCTATTTATTTATTCATCTACTAACACTCCTCTCCCACTCAAAATTTCAAACCCCATCTTCTTCTCTGTGTTCGAATTTTTCTCTTCTCCTTCTTCTATTCTTCTCTTCTTCTACTCACAAAAGGGAATCTCTATACTGTGACATAGAGGATTCCATATTTTTTTTGTTCTCTTCTTTTTCATATGAGCAGGAACAAGGATAAGAACATTCTTATTGAAGCTGATCCTGAACCTGAAAAGACTCTGAAGAGGAAGCTAAGGGAAGCTAAGGCACAACCCTCTGGAGAGGACCTGACAGAAATTTTCGAAAAAGAAGGAGACATGGCCGAAGCTAATAACAATGGTGGAGATGCAAGGAAGATGCTTGGTGACTTTATTGCACCCTCTTCTAACTTCTATGGAAGAAGCATCTCACTCCCTGGAATTGGAGCAAACAACTTTGAGCTTAAGCCTCAATTAGTTTATCTAATGCAGCAGAACTGCAAGTTTTATGGACTTCCAATGGAAGATCCTCATCAGTTTTTAGCTGAATTCTTGCAAATCTGTGACACTGTCAAGACCAATGGAGTTGATCTTGAGGTCTACAGGCTTCTGCTTTTCCCTTTTGCTATAAGAGACAGAGCTAGAACATGGTTGGATTTACAACCTAAGGATAGCCTGAACTCTTGGGATAAGCTGGTCAGTGCTTTCCTGGCCAAATTCTTTCCACCTCAAAAGGTGAGCAAGCTTAGAATGGAAATCCAAACCTTCAGACAAAAGGAAGGAGAATCCCTCTATGAAGCTTGGGAAAGATATAAGCAACTGATCAAAAGGTGTCCTACTGACATGCTTCCAGAATGGAGCATCATATGTATATTCTATGATGGTCTGTCTGAGTTGTCAAAAATGTCATTGGACCATTCTGCAGAAGGATCTCTTCATCTGAAAACCCCTGCAGAAGCTTAGGAACTCATTGAAATGGTTGCAAATAACCAGTTCATTTACACCTCTGAGAGGAATCCTGTGAACAATGGGACACCTCAGAAAAAGGGAGTTCTTGAAATTGATACTCTGAATTCCATATTGGCTCAGAACAAAATATTGACTCATCAAGTCAATATGATTTCTCAAAGTCTGAATGGATTGCAAGCTGCCTCCAACAGTACTAAAGAAGCATCTTCTGAGGAAGAAGCTTATGATCTTGAGAACCCCGCAATGGCAGAAGTGAATTACATGGGAGAACCCTATGGAAACACCTATAATCCTTCATGGAGAAATCATCCAAATTTCTCATGGAAGGACCAACAGAAGCCTCAACAAGGCTTTAACAACAATGGTGGAAGAAATAGGTTTAGCAATAGCAGGCCTTTTCTATCATCTTCTCAGCAACAGACAAAGAACTCTGAACAGAGCCATTCTGGCCTGGCAACCATGGTCTCTGATCTATCCAAGACCACACTAAATTTCATGAATGAAACAAGGTCCTCTATTAGAAATTTGGAGGCACAGGTGGATCAGTTGAGTAAGAAGATTACTGAAACTCCTCCCAGTACTCTCCCAAGCAATACAGAAGAAAATCCCAAGAGAGAGTGCAAGGTCATAACCATGACCAACATGGCCGAACCTGGAGAGAGTGAGGAGGACGTTAGTCCCAGTGAGAAAAGCCTCATGGGACGTCCTCTGGACAGAAAGGAGTTTCCCTTTGAGGAACCAAAGGAATCTGAGGCTCATACAAAGACCATAGAGATTCCATTGAACTTTCTTCTGCCATTCATGAGCTCTGATGAATATTCTTCCTCTGAAGAGGATGAAGACATCATTGAAGAGCAAGTTGCTAAGTATCTAGGAGCAATCATGAAGCTGAATGCCAAGTTATTTTGTAATGAGACTTGGGAGGATGAACCCCCCTTGTTCACCAATGAACTGAGTGCATTAATGAGACAGACATTACCTCAGAAGAAACTGGTTCCCGAAAAATTCTTCATACCTTGTACCATAGGCACCTTGACCTTTGAGAAGGCTCTGTGTGACCTGGGGTTAGGGATAAACCTCATGCCACTCTCTGTAATGGGAAAACTGGGAATCTTTGAGGTATAAGCTGCAAAAATCTCACTAGAGATGGTAGACAAGTCAATAAAACAGGCTTATGGACTAGAAGAGGACGTGCTAGTAAAGATTGAAGGCCTTTACATCCTTGCTGATTTCATAATCCTAGACACTGGGAAGGATGAGGATGAATCCATCATCCTTGGCAGACCCTTCTTAGCCACAGCAAAAGTTGTGATTGATGTTGACAGAGGAGAGTTGGTCCTTCAGTTGAATGAGGACTACCTTGCATTTAAGACTCAAGGGTCTCCTTCTGTAACCATAGAGAGGAAGCATGAAAAGCTTCTCTCAGTACAGAGTCAAACAAAACCCCCACATTCAAACTCTAAGTTTAGTGTTAGGAGGCCACAACCAAACTCTAAGTTTGGTGTTGAGAGGCCCCAACCATGCTCTGATTATCTGTGAGGCTCCATGAGAGCTCACTGTCAAGCTATTGACATTAAAGAAGCACTTATTGGGAGGCTACCCAATGTTATTAATTATATTTATATATTTTCCATTGCTATTTTATGTTTTCTTTAGGTTGATGATCATGTGAAGTCACAAAAACAACTGAAAAATCAAAAACAGAATGAAAAACAGTATTAAAAACAGCTCACCCTGGAGGAAGAGCTTACTGGCGTTTAAACGCCAGTAAGAAGCAGCAGACTGGCGTTAAACGCTAGAAAGAAGCATCAAGCTGGCATTTAACACCAGAAACAAGCACCAGACTGGCGTTTAACGCCAGAACAGAGCATCTACTTGGCGTTTAACGCCAAGAATGGGAGAAAAGCTGGCATTAAACGCCAGAAACAAGCAGCAACCTGGCGTTTAACGCCAGAATTGCACTATAAGGGCGTTTTGCACGCCTAAATGGAGCAGGGATGATAAGTCCTTGACCCCTCAGGATCTGTGGACCCCACAGGATCCCCACGTACCCCACCTTTCTTCTCTCCTCTTCACACTCTTCCCCAAATATCCTTCACCAATCACACCCATATCTCTTCCCCAAATACTCTTCACCACTCACATCCATCCACTCTTCCCCAAAAACCCCACCTACCTCCGAATTCAAAAATCCTTTCCCTCCCAAACCCAACCCTAATACACAAAACCTAACCCTTCCCCCACCCTATATAAACCCCTCAACACTACTTTATTTTCACATATTACAAACACTTCTTTCCCCCCTTGGCCGAATACACACTTCCCCTTCATCTCCTCTATTTTCTTCTTCTTCTACCCCTTTCTTTCTTCTTTTGCTTGAGGACGAGCAAACCTTTTAAGTTTGGTGTGGTAAAAGCATTGCTTTTTGTTTTTTCATAACCATTAATGGCACCTAAGGCCAGAGAAACCTCAAGAAAGAGGAAAGGGAAGGCAATTGCTTCCACCTCTGAGTCATGGGAGATGGAGAGATTTATCTCAAAGGTCCATCAAGACCACTCCTATGAAGTTGTGGCCAAGAAAAAGGTGATCCCTGAGGTCTTTTTTAAGCTCAAAAAGGGCGAGTATCCGGAGATCCGACAAGAGATTAGAAGAAGAGGATGGGAAGTTCTCTCCAATCCTATTCAACAAGTCGGAATCTTAATGGTTCAAGAGTTCTATGCAAACGCATGGATCACTAGGAACCATGATCAAAGTATGAACCCAAACCCAAAGAATTGGCTTACAATGGTTCGGGGGAAATACTTAGATTTCAGTCCGGAAAATGTAAGGTTGGCGTTCAACTTGCCAATGATGCAAGAAAATGCACGCCGCTACACTAGAAGGGTCAACTTTGATCAAAGTTGGACCAAGTCCTCATGGACATATGTGTGGAAGGAGCTCAATGGAAAGTTGACTCAAGAGGCAAGCCAGTTCAATTGAGAAGACCGGACCTTAAGCCTGTAGCTAGAGGATGGTTGGAGTTCATCCAACGTTCTATCATTCCTACTAGCAACCGATCTGAAGTAACTGTGGTTCGGGCCATCATGATCCATAGTATCATGATTGGGGAGGAAGTGGAAGTTCATGAGATTATACCTCAAGAACTCTACAAGGTGGCTGATAAGTCCTCCACTTTGGCAAGGCTAGCCTTTTCTCACCTCATTTGCCACCTCTGTAATTCGGCTGGAATTGACATAGAAGGAGACATCCTCATTGATGAGGACAAGCCCATCACTAAGAAAAGGATGGAGCAAACAAGAGATCCCACTCATGGACCTCAACAAGAGCATGAGGAAATTCCTCATCATGAAATCCCTGAGATGCCTCAAGGGATGCACTTTCCTCCACAAAACTATTGGGATCAAAATAACACCTCCCTAGAAGAATTCAGTTCCAACATGGGACAACTAAGGATGGAGCACCAAGAGCACTCCATCATTCTCCATGTGATTAGAGAAGATCAAAGAGCTATGAGGGAGGAGCAACAAAGGCAAGGAAGAGACATAGAGGAGCTCAAGAACACCATTGGTTCTTCAAGAGGAAGAAGACGCCACCCTCACTAAGGTGGACCCGTTCCTTAATCTCCTTGTTCTTATTTTTCTATTTTTCAGTTTTTGAGCCTTATGTTTTAATTATGTTTGTGTCTTTACTACATGATCATTAGTGTCTAGTGTCTATGCCTTAAAGCTATGAATGTCCTATGAATCTATCACCTCTCTTAAATGAAAAATGTTCTAAACACAAAAGAACAAGAAGTACATGAATTTCGAATTCATCCTTGAGATTAGTTTAATTATTTTGATGTGGTGGCAATACTTTTTGTTTTTTGAATGAATGCTTGAACAGTGCATATTTTTGAATTTGTTGTTTATGAATGTTAAATTTGTTGGCTCTTGAAAGAATGATGAAAAAGGAAAAATGTTATTGATAATCTGAAAAATCATGAAATTGATTATTGAAGCAAGAAAAAGCAGTGAATACAAAAGCTTGCAGAAAAAAATGCGAAAAAAATGAGAAAGAAAAAGAAAAAGCAAGCAGAAAAAGCCAATAGCTCTTTAAACCAAAAGGCAAGAGCAAAAAGCCAGTAACCCTTTAAACCAAAAGGTAAGGGTAAAAAGGGTCCAAGACTTTGAGCATCAGTGGATAGGAGGGCCCAAGGGAATAAAATCCTGGCCTAAGCGGCTAAACCAAGCTGTCCCTAACCATGTGCTTGTGGCGTGAAGGTGTCAAGTGAAAAGCTTGAGACTGAGCGGTTAAAGTCGTGATCCAAGAGTGTGCTTAAGAACCCTGGACACCTCTAGTTGGGGACTCTAGCAAAGCTGAGTCACAATCTGAAAAGGTTCACCCAGTTATGTGTCTGTGGCATTTATGTATCCGGTGGTAATACTGGAAAACAAAGTGCTTAGGGCCACGACCAAGACTCATAAAGTAGCTGTGTTCAAGAATCAACATACTGAACTAGGAGAATCAATAACACTATCTAAAATCTGAGTTCCTATAGATGCCAATCATTCTGAGCTTCAAAGGATAAAGTGAGATGCGAAAACTGTTCAGAGGCAAAAAGCTACTAGTCCCGCTCATCTAATTGGAGTTAAGTTTCATTGATATTTTGGAATTTAATACTATATTCTCTTCTTTTTATCCTATTTGATTTTCAGTTGCTTGGGGACAAGCAACAATTTAAGTTTGGTGTTGTAATGAGCGGATAATTTATACGCTTTTTGGCATTGTTTTTAAGTAGTTTTTAGTATGTTTTAGTTAGTTTTTTAGTATATTTTTATTAGTTTTTAAATAAAAATCACATTTCTGGACTTTACTATGAGTTTGTGTGTTTTTTTGTGATTTCAGGTATTTTCTGGCTAAAATTGAGGGACTTGAGCAAACATCTGTTTCAGAGGCTGAAGAAGGACTGCAGATGGTGTTGGATTCTGACCTTCCTGCACTCGAAATAGATTTTATGGAGCTACAGAAACCCAATTGGCACGCTCTTAATTGCGTTGAAAAATAGACATTCAGGGCTTTCCAGCAATATATAATAGTCCATACTTTTTCCGATTTTTGACGATGCAAACTGGCGTTCAAATGCCAACTTTCTGCCCTATTCTGGAGTTAAACGCCAGAAACAGGTTGCAAACTAGAGTTAAATGCCAGAAATAGGCTACATACTGGCATTTAACTCCAAAAGAAGTCTCTACGCATGAAAGCTTCAATGCTCAGCCCAAGAACACACCAAGTGGGCCCGGAAGTGGATTTCTTCATCAATTACTCATTTTCTGTAACCCTAGCTACTAGTTTAGTATAAAAACTACTTTTAGTGATTTATTTCACGTCTTTTGACCGATCTTTTGAATAGTTTATGTTCTGAGATCACTTTTATGGGGGTTGGCCATTCGGCCATGCTTGGACCTTTATCACTTATGTATTTTCAACGGTGGAGTTTCTACACACCATAGATTAAGGTGTGGAGCTCTGCTGTTCCTCATGAATTAATGCAAAGTACTATTGTTTTCTTATTCAATTCAAGCTTATTCCTATTCTAAGATATTCGCTTGCACTTCAACATGATGATTGTAATGATCCGTGACACTCATCACTATTCTCAACCTATGAACACGTGCCTGACAACCACCTCAGTTCTACCTTAGCTTGAGCGTTTATCTCTTAGCCTCCATTCCGAAAGATCAGAGTCTTCGTGGTATAAGCTAGAATCAATTGGCAGAATTCTTGAGATCTGAAAAGTCTAAACCTTGTCTGTGGTATTCCGAGTAGGATCTGGAATGGGATGACTGTGACGAGCTTCAAACTCGCGAGTGTTGGGCGTAGTGACAGACGCAACAGGATTAATGGATCCTATTCCAACATGAGTTAGAACCGACATATGATTAGCCGTGCGGTGACAGCACATTTGGACCATTTTCACTAAGAGGACGGATGGTATCCATTGACAACGGTGATCCCCCAACATACAGCTTGCCATGGAAAGGAGTATGAATGATTGGATGAAGGCAGTAGGAAAGCAGAGATTCAGAAGGAACAAAGCATCTCCATACGCTTATCTGAAATTCCTACCAATGAATTGCATAAGTATCTCTATCCTATTTTATATTTTATTATATTATCAAATCTCCATAACCATTTGAATCTGCCTGACTGAGATTTACAAGGATTACCATAGCTTGCTTCAAACCGACAATCTCCGTGGGATCGACCCTTACTCATGTAAGGTTTATTACTTGGACGACCTAGTGCACTTGCTGGTTAGTTGTGCGGAGTTGTGACAAGAGAATTGAGATTATGAACGTGCGTACCAAGTTTATGTGCGCCATTGAAGATCGCAATTCCATGCACCACAACTCCTCAATTTCAGCAAGAAATTACCTGAAATTGTACAAAAACACAAAAACTCATAGTAGAATCCAAAAATGTGAATTTAACACTAAAATCTATAAAAACTTAATAAAAACTAAACAAAACATACTAAAAACTATATGAAAATGATGCCAAAAAGCGTATAAAATATCCGCTCATCAATATGCATCGAGTTTTTTCCGTCAATCATCGGGTTGTTCAGCATGCAAACTATCAATTACCAACACCTTTTTCCTTACCACCTCAAACGCATACAGCCACCAATGGCCTTGTGAACACATCGGAATAAATCACTGCAATAAAAATTCACAAAGTACAAAACATTCAATACTTGACTGCATCGTATTACATGCATCATAATGTACCGTATCTGAATCAGTTAACTCCCATTGCGATTGCTAGGACCTAATTGAAATCAAGATATGTGACAACCACTTCAGATTACAACAAAAACCTACCAGTCTGTTGCATGTATAACCAATCAATGAAATTGTCAGAGTATGGATAAAATGAACATACCCTTCTCAACTGAAACAATCATCCTATCTCATGGTGAACTGAACATCCAAACCCCTCCTAAAATTAATAAGTATGATTTAATAAGTCCGTAAAGAAAACACAGCCAGCAAATTTTAGCATATTCGAGACAAACTTAGCAAATTAGGCAGAACAATTAACCTGGATAAATATGTTCAACTTATCTGAATATGGTATAACATGAAATACATAAAACAGACTGATGTCTCACCCATTTTCTCGTGGTTGCATCGACTTTGTTGAAGAACTTGGTATCCTCTTCGAAGTTTAGACCCAACCCCACAAACACCAAAACTGGCCCGTTATTGAAGGAATCCAGGTTATGCTGTTGTGTCACCATTTTCTGTTATGAAAGAAGCAGTCAGTACGGCAACAGGTACTGTAAGATTGCAAAAAAAATTATAGTATTTATACCAATATTCCTAGACACACGCAGTAGAAACCACGTTTGAATCTTATAGCCCGTGAATCGTTGAATGTGTAGCACATTTATTGCATGATCTGCGTGGTAAAGTTTACATGCATGATATTAAATGTGAACAACACAATGAGGTTAACTTCAACATGGAGTTCAGTCACTTATGTTGTTGTTGACCCAACCATGTGCTTTCAACGTCCATAGATCTTTTCTCAACAACTGAAGATGCGGCCTACCTTTGTAGGTTGCCAATGCTTGCTCTTTATCGAGGGACGAGTTCAGAATCCAAACTCAGACTTTTTTCTCCTTATGCTCGCCCAACCTGACATTCTTAAGCCTCAAATGTACTGATGTGATAGGGGATGGGATCAGTGACTTCTCAAGCTGAGTCAACCCAAGAGAAAAGCTAGGCTTTCCTGGGCTCAGTGTGTGACAACGTGAATTCTTTGGCATCACGGTCTGGAGGGTTTCCATCTTTATCGGCCTTTGTGTACCGATCTTCTTCAGTGTTTACCAATATTTCTTCAACTTCTGGATACTGCATCAGGTTTTAATCCATAGAACTTGCCTGTCAAAATCGTATCCAGTATGTTGAATAAGTGCTGCTGATGGTGTTACTGGATCCGTTTCCTGCGCCTCCAACGGAATTTCATTGTTATTTAGCTATTCAACACTGACCTCGTCATCTCTTGGGTGAGGTCATCTCTTGGGCTCTCACCATGTGGGTTCTAGTTGTTCTGAAACAAATGGCACATTCTTTTAGTAATCAAATCATTATCTTCATCATCAAAGTTGGGAATAACTACAGGTGTCTCCTTGCGCTTTAGGGCAGCTTGCTCTACAGGTGATGTTGTCTTGCTTCTGCACGATTTGCCTCTAACAATGGGCAGCTTTTTCTGCATGCCTTTCCTGGTTTCCTTGGTTGTAAATATTGAACTGGTAAAAAGAATGAAATGAATAACATGTTATAAATTTCACACACAATAAGGACGAGAGGAAGAAATTCAATAAACAAAATAGGCCACTTTGGTACCAAGATTAACATCTACATTACTGCGTCAGTAACCATTCTCATACAATATAAAACGAACATCCGACACAACTGACATAAAACAAAAGATATACGAAATCCAACTCCAACAAAATTGATTAGAAATTCGAGTTACTGTGTCAGGAAATCAACCTATATGCACAACAACATGCACTCATCTCTTGTGCCGCTGTACGGCTTTTTGGTAGTTTTGTTTGAACTGGGTTCAAGGACGGTTTTTCTGATGTCTTTGGGGGTTGTCTTTTAAAGGTTTCCTCCTTGCTTCCTTAGTTAGATGCATCCACAAAAGCAAATAATAACCATACCATTTTCGACATACAATTACAATAATCTTAACCTTACAAAACATCCAAAGGATAAAGGAACATGGCTCTAGTTTTTCAATTACAAATAAACACATCAAATTAGCATGTAATCTAACCACCTATAGCTTGCATGTTGTAAGTAATTTAAATTTCAATAGGCGAATTACCTTGTACACCGCTGCAGTCTTGCATTCCATCTTTAGGCTTCCTTGTTTAGATGCAGAGTGTGCACCTTTCTTCTTTGTTCCAAGCTTGGGTTCCTTACCCACTTTTGCCTTATCTCCGATGCAACCCTAATTGGTCAAGATCAAATGGGTTAGAAATTAATCATCCAAATTCCATCGGAAGAAATCGTTAGTAAAAGAATAAAGAATAAATCTTCTACTTTAGTATCTGAGCAAGGACATTAGTTGCCTTCTTTTCAAGTTCTGCTGCAGTCTATGCGGTGACCCATGCCTCTAGTTCTTGATATCGATCTAGTGGACTATCCTTCAGTCGCTGAAAGTACAATAGCTGGATGGAAAGGTTAAAAGGTTTAGTGGTGCAACATAAACGTAAGTAGGATATACAAGCAGTTTAACAATTAAACTTACCATCAGGGTGAACATGCAGCCACCACAAGTTTCATGCTTCTTGATTTTATATTTTTCCACCGCTAGGTCCAACTGCTTGAATGTACTAAATGCCCAATTGAATTTGCTGGGGTCTGAGACATCCAGAATTGAAGGTGATATAACTGTTACAAATCGATTACGAAAGGCTCGGCTTATAAGTTATAGGTGGTAATTAGAATCACAATTAATCAGATCAAAGCGTTATGATCCTTAAAACGTTACTCCTATAACTCGGTAACGGACAAATTATGGATACCTCGGACGACTACTATAAACGAAAACAAGGGAACTCGTCTGAGGTATGCGAAATACTCCTTTTCTTTGAAGATACCACACACAAGTACTAACTTAAGCATTGGAGTGCCTTTTGCAGGTATCTCCCCCCTTGTTGTTCGTTCATCCCGAGGAATCCGTTCTTTCAAGAATAAGCTCGGAGTGGAACATTCAGGAGCCCGGCGACAGAGTTCAACGAAGCCGAGCTATACCTAGAACTCAAGTAAGAACAATTGGCACCCACCGTGGGGCCGAAAATATAAAGCCCTCCCCTTTTTCTTGACCCCGTTACCAACCAATTTGTCCATGGTTGATGCAAACCCGCCTTCATCATCTAAGCTTCTCTGGATGGTAGCCAAATTGCAACAAGCCAACCAACGAATGGCAGAAGCAAACTAGCGCATGATAGTAGAAAATAAAAGAATGGCAGATCAAATTGCTGAACTGAATAATGCCCGAATAAAAAATAATAACGATCACTGTGAACAATCCGAAGATGAGGAACATCAATCGGACCCAACTCATGTCTCTGAAACTATTCGGGTTCAAGAGACTCGCCCTCCCTGAAACGAAGAAGCTCGGCAAGAAAACAAAAATAAAGAGCCATACAATTCTGTCAGACCATTCACAACTGACGTTATGAACTTTGAATTGCCACGAAGGTTTACTCTCCCAATGACCCTAACCCCCTATGACGAGTTGGGAGATCCGAAGAAATACCTCAAAAAATTCAGATCAATAATGATCGTAAATGGTGATTCTGATCCTGTTTTATGTCGTTGTTTTCCATCTTATTTAGATGATCATGCACTTGATTGGTTTTGTTCTTTGCTTGCAGATTCTATTTCTCGGTTTCAAGAGCTAGCCAAGCTTTTCGAAGATCATTTTGTAGGATCTGCCATCTACCTCCACGACTCGGACTACCTGAACACAATCAAGCAAGGTCAGCATGAAAATTTGAAATACTACATGACCCGTTTCACAAAGGTGGCAATGAGCATTCCAGATCTCCATCCTAAAGTCCACCAACATGCTCTTAAAAGCGGCCTTCGACTGAGCAAGTTCTAGGAGGCCATTGCAGTCGCCAAACCAAAGACTCTCGCTGAATTCTGTGAAAAAGCAAAAGGCCAGATCGATAATGAGGAACTTCGCCAAGCTTGGAAAGCAGACAAGTCACAATTCAAAGAAGACGATAAAGCTTGGGACAGTAAGAAAACCTTTAAGTTAACACCTCGATATGAATCATATGCTCAGTTTAACACTAAACGGGATGACATCATTAAGGAGATCCTAAACTCGAAGCTAATCAAACCACTACGCAAAGCCGGCACCTACCAAGATACCAAGAATGTAGAAAAATCAAAATATTGGTCCTTTTATCAGAAACATGGGCATACCACTGACGAGTATGTCATCGCTAAAGACCTTCTAGAGCAATTAGCTCGGCAAGTTCATTTAGACAAATACATCGGTGGCTATCATTTAGAGCGATTAGCTCGTCCGCTGACGTTACCTCGGCGGGGCATCATTCCAGATACAAAGAGCGAGCAACATCAAGCCACCCCAACCAACCGCGCGGAGTTATCAACTGTATTTCAGGAGGTTTTACAGGTGGAGGACCAACAAGCTCGGCAAGAAAGTGCTCCTACTGAGCTATGTTATCAGTTGCAGGCAACCTTAGTGACAACCGAACATCGTCTCATTTCCTATAAATGACATTCCAGGCATCAGATGATCCTGTGGTTATCTCCGTCCAGCTCGGAGACTTGTTGATACGAAAAGTACTCATAGATCCAGGTAGCAGTGCAGATGTCTTATTCTACTCAACTTTCTGTAAGATGAAACTCAGTGATAATATACTCCAGCCCACCACGGGCGACCTAGTTGGCTTTTTAGGTGAACGTGTCCCAGTGTTGGGATCTGTGTGGTTACAAACCACACTGGGTGAGCATCCCTTATAAAAAACTTCTGATGTTCAGTTCCTAGTTGTTGATTGTTTTAGTCCATATAACCTAATACTTGGCCGACCATTTTTAAATAAGTTCGGCGCTATAGTATCTACAATTCATCTTTGTGTCAAGTTTCCCGTGCAGGATGACCTTATCGCTACCATTCACAGTGACCATCGGGAAGCTCGCCAATGCTACAATATCAGCCTTAAACAACCAAGCCGAGCTATAGATGCCCATTTCAACAACGTCAGCAGCACCAACGAGCTCCCGGCACTAGTCGACCTTGACCCAAGGGCCGAATTCGCTGAAAGGCCTACGCCAACAGAGGACCTGCAGAAAGTTTACTTTGATAATAATCCAGACAAATTCACTTATGTAGGTACAACTCTCAGCTCAGAAGACAAACTCTCCCTAGAGAAGTTTCTACAACAACACGCTGACCTCTTTGCGTGGACACCTACTGATATGCCCGGAATTTACCCTTCGGCATTTCTCACAAACTGGCATTAGATCCATCTGCCCGACCTATAACTCAGAAGAAAAGAAATATGGGTATTGAAAAGAAACACGCGTCCTTGGAAGAACCCAAGTAGCTTATCAACGCCGGCTTTATCAAAGAAGTTCGGTTCACAACATGGCTGGCGAATGCGGTAATGGTTAAAAAACACAACAGTAAATGACGCATGTGTATTGATTTCACAGATCTCAACAAAGCATGTCCCAAAGATGCTTATCCCTTACCTTATATTGACTCTTTAGTAGATAGTGCTTCAGGATACAGAACTTTAAGTTTCATGGATGCATATTTTGGTTATAACCAGATTCTAATGCATCCACCTGACCAAAATAAAACTACATTCATTACTGCCTATGGAAATTACTATTATAAGGTTATGCCTTTTGGACAAAGTCTTCTCAAATCAAATATGCAAAAACCTGGAAGTGTATGTCGACGATATGGTAGCTAAAACAAAGCTCGGCGATAGCCATTTGGATGACCTGCTGGAGATCATCAACCAAATCCGACAATACAACATCCGACTCAACCCTAAGAAATGTGCCTTTGGAGTACAGGGGGCAAGTTTCTCGGATTTATACTCACAAATCGAGGCATAGAGGCTAACCCAGAAAAATGCCGAGCAGTCTTGGACATAACGAGCCCACAAACGATTAAAGAGGTCCAACGCCTAACAGGGAGACTTGCTGCCTTGGCTAGATTTTTACCATGCTTAGCCTCCAAATCTTTCCACTTTTTTTAAACGTTAAAAAAGAAAAACAATTTTATTTGGAATCAGGAATGCGAAAAAGCTTTTTCTAGCATAAAACGATAATTTCAAAACCTCCTATTTTACAAAAACCCTACAATGGAAAGAGCTTTACTTATATTTATCTATTACTGACTGGGCAATAAGTTCTGTACTTGTAGCAAAAAGACAAAAGCAGCAACAACCGATTTACTTTATCAGCAAGTGCCTGTAGAATGCCGAGCTTCACTACTCGAAAATTGAGAAATTAGCTCTCACTTTAATCTTTTCAGCTTGGTGTCTTCAGCCATATTTTCAGAGTCATAGTATCACTGTCAAAACAGATCAACCTCTCCGACAGGTGTTGCACAAGCCCGAGCTTGCAGGCCGACTTATTAAATGGTCTACCAAATTTTCAGAGTTTGATATCAGATACCAGAGCAGAGGGCCGGTCAAATCCCAATACCTAGCAGACTTTATCGCCGAATTCACTACCCCATGCCTAGAGAATCAGCTAACGGAGTGGACACTCTATGTGGACAGATCCTCAAATCCGCAAGGGTGTGGTGCTGGGGTTCTGCTTGAAGACGGCCAAGGATTTATGATCGAACAGTCTCTACATCTCTCTTTCAAAGCTAGTAACAATCAGACTGAATACAAATCCCTGATTGCTGGCCTCAAACTAGCAACAGAGTTAAATATCTCGGAAATCAAGGTATTCTGTGATTCATTGCTAGTGGTGCAGCAGGTAAACAATCTCTTTCAAGTCAAAGATCCATTGCTGGGAAAATACCTTGATGTTGTGAAAACATTGATCTCGAATTTTTCAAAATTCGAAATCAATCATATACCCCGAGAAAGCAACCACCGAGCTGATATTTTATCAAAGCTTGCTAGTTCACAAGCACCCACTTCATCTCTTTATCGATCTACACTTTCTACTCCAAGTGTAAATTTAACAGAAATTTTGAGTTTAGTACAGGCTGAGGATTGGAGGATGCCGTACATCAAATATATCAAATCTGGAATCATCCCACAAGAAACCACTGATGCTCAAAAATTCTGACGATATGCATCATTCTTCACCATATACAACAACTCCTTATATCGGCGAGGTTTTTCTCGTCCTTTGTTAAAGTGTTTATCCAGGTCAGAGGCAAAGCTCCACTAGCCGAGGCTCACGAAGGTATATGTGGAACACATGTTGGGGCACGGAGCTTATCCTCCAAGATCTTACGAGTAGGTAATTACTGGCCAATACTACAGAATGATTGCATCAAAAAGGTCAAAACATGCCCAAGTTGTCAAAAGCACGACTTGATCACACACTTTCCAGTTGAGGAACTACATAACTCTGAAGTAAGTTGGCCTTTCAACCACTGGGGGCTTGATATACTCGGCCCCTTCCCCTTAGCACCTAGACAGGTAAAATTTTTTATTGTCGCTATCGATTACTTCTCGAAATGGATAGAAGCCCTACCTCTAGCAAAAATTGCATCCCAGGAAATGATTTCTTCTGTCTGGAAACACATTATTTGTCGATTCGGCATACCTTGGCACATTATCACAAATAATGGTCACCAGTTTGCCAATAACATCTTCAAATATTCTTTGTAGAATTTAGGAATCAAACAACACTTCTCTTCAGTAGAATGATGAGCGGATAATTTATACCCCTTTTAGCATTATTTTTAGGTAGTTTTTAGTATATTTTAGTTACTTTTTATTATATTTTTATTAGTTTTTCTTCAAAAATCACATTTCTGGACTTTACTATGAGTTTGTGTATTTTTCTATAGTGTCAGGTATTTTCTTGCTGAAATTGAGGGACCTGAGCAAAAATCTGATTCAGAGGCTGAGAAAGGACTGCAGATGCTGGTGGATTCTGACCCTCCTGCACTCGAAATGAATTTTCTGGAGCTACAGAAGCCCAATTGGCGCGCTCTCAATTGCGTTGGAAATTAGACATCTTGGGCTTTCCAGTAATATATAATATTCCATACTTTTCCTGAGATTTAATGGCCCAAACTGGCGTTAAACGCCAGCCAAAAACTTTCTAGCGTAAAACGCCAGAACTGGCATACTTCTTGGCGTTAAACACCCATTTTGGCACCCACGGTGGCGTTTGACTCCAATTTGAGGCATAATCACGTGAAAGCTTGAAAGCTCAGCCCAAACACTCACCAAGTGGGTCCCAGAAGTAGATTTCTGCACTATCTGCACTTAGTTACTCATTTTTCTGTAAACCTAAGTTACTAGTTTAGTATAAAAACTACTTTTAGAGATTCATTCAGGGATCACGACATTTTTTTACATTTCATATTGTATCTCTGATGGCATGAGTCTCTAAACCCATAGGTGGGGGTGAGGAGCTGGTATGCGAAATTGTTACTTAGGTTGTGAATTATTGTACGAAATTGATTCCCTGGCGATGGCACCAAAAACGGATGCACAGAACCAAGGTCTAAACATATCTTCACAACTTCGCATAACTGACCAGCAAGTGCACTGGGTCGTCCAAGTAATACCTTACGTGAGTAAGGGTCGAATCCCACAGAGATTGTTAGTATGAAGCAAGCTATGGTCACCTTGTAAATCTCAGTCAGGCGGATATAAAATAGTTATGTAGTTTTCGAAAATTATTAATAAAAGAAGGATAGAAACACTTATGTAATTCATTGGTGAGAATTTCAGATAAGCGTATAGAGATGCTTTCATTCCTCTGAACCTCTGCTTTTCCTGCTGCCTTCATCCAATCAGTCTTACTCCTTTCCATGGCTGGCTTAATGCAAGGGCATCACCGTTGTCAGTGGCTACATTCCCTCCTCTTGTGAAAATGGTCCAAGATGCCCTGTCATGGCATGGCTAATCATCTGAGGTTCCCGATCATACTGGAATAGGATTCATCCTCCTTTTGCGTCTGTCACTACGCCCAGCACTCGCGAGTTTGAAGCTCGTCACAGTCATTCAATCATTGAATCCTACTCGGAATACCACAGACAAGGTTTAGACTTTCCGAATTCTCTTGAATGCCGCCATCATTCTAGCTTACACTACGAAGATTCTGATTAAGAGATCTAAGAGATACCCATTCAGTCGAAGGTAGAACGGAAGTGGTTGTCAGGCACGCGTTCATAGGGAATGATGATGATTGTCATGTTCATCACATTCAGGTTGAAGAGCGAATGAATATCTTAGAAGCGAAATAAGATTAATTGAATAGAAAACAGTAGTACTTTGCATTAATCTTTGAGGAACAGCAGAGCTCCACACCTTAATCTATGGAGTGTAGAAACTCTACCGTTGAAAATACATAAGTGATAATGGTCCAGGCATGGCTGAATGGCCAGCCCCCAAACGTGATCAATAGATCAAAAGATAATCCAAAGATAAAACTCAGGATGATCCGAAGATGTCTAATACAATAGTAAGAAGTCCTATTTATAATAAACTAGCTACTAGGGTTTACAGGAGTAAGTAATTGATGCATAAATCCACTTTCGGGGCCCACTTGGTGTGTGCTTGGGCTGAGCTTGAATGTTATACGTGCAGAGGCTCTTTCTGGAGTTGAACGCCAGGTTGTAACGTATTTCTGGCGTTCAACTCTGGTTTGTGACTTGTTTCTGGCGTTTAACTCCAGACACCAGCGTAGAACTGGCGTTCAATGCCCTTTTACGTCGTCTAAACTCGTTCAAAGTATCGACTATTATATATTTCTGAAAAGCCCTGAATGTCTAATTTCTAACGCAATTGGAAGTGCGCCATTTTGAGTTCTGTAGCTCCAGAAAATCCACTTTGAGTGCAGGGAGGTCAGAATCCAACAGCATCAGCAGTCCTTCTTCAACCTCTGAATCTGATTTTTGCTCAAGTCCCTCAATTTCAGCCAGAAAATACCTGAAATCACAGAAAAACACACAAACTCATAGTAAAGTCCAGAAATATGAATTTAATATAAAAACTAATGAAAACATCCCTAAAAGTAACTAGATCCTACTAAAAACATACTAAAAACAATGCCAAAAAGCGTACAAATTATCCGCTCATCACAACACCAAACTTAAATTGTTGCTTGTCCCTAAGCAACTGAAAATCAAATAGGATAAAAAGAAGAGAATATACTATAAATTCCAAACTATCAATGAAATATAGCTTCAATCATATGAGCGGGACTTATAGCTTTTTGCCTCTTGAATAGTTTTGGCATCTCACTTTATCCATTGAGGTTCAGAATGATTGGCATCTATAGGAACTCAGAGTTCAGATAGTGTTATTGATTTTCCTAGTTCAGTATGATGATTCTTGAACACAGCTATTTTATGAGTCTTGGCCGTGGCCCTAAGCACTTTGTTTTCCAGTATTACCACCGGATACATAAATGCCACAGACACATAATTGGGTGAACCTTTTCAGATTGTGACTCAGCTTTGCTAAAGTCCCCAATTAGAGGTGTCCAGGGTTCTTAAGCACACTCTTTTTTTGCTTTGGACCTTGACTTTAACCGCTCAGTCTCAAGTTTTCACTTGACACCTTCACGCCACAAGCACATGGTTAGGGACAGCTTGGTTTAGCCACTTAGGCCAGGATTTTATTCCTTTAGGCCCTCCTATCCACTGATGCTCAAAGCCTTGGGATCCTTTTTATTACCCTTGCCTTTTGGTTTTAAGGGTTATTGGCTTTTTGCTCTTGCCTCTTGGTTTTAAGAGCTTTGGCTTTTTCTGCTAGCTTTTTATTTCTATATTTTTTTTCGCCTATTTTTTTTTTCTGCAAGATTTTTTTCTTTGCTGCTTTTTCTTGCTTCAAGAATCATTTTTATGATTTTTCAGATTATCAAATAACATGTTTCCTAGTCATCATTCTTTCAAGAGCCAACATATTTAACATTCTTAAATAACAACTTCAAAAGACATATGCACTGTTCAAGCGTACATTCAGAAAACAAGAAGCATTGTCACCACATCAATATAATTAAACTAAGTTCAAGGATAAATTCGAAACTCATGTACTTCTTGTTCTTTTGAATTAAAACAGTTTTCATTTAAGAGAGGTGATGAATTCATAGGACATTCATAACTTTAAAACAAAGTTACTAAATACTAATGATCATGTAATGAAGACACAAACATAGATAAGCACTTAACATAGAAAACGAAAAACAGAGAATGTAAGAACAAGGAATGAGTCCACCTTAGTGATGGTGGCGTTTCCTTCTTGAGGAACCAATGATGTCCTTGAGCTCTTCTATGTCTCTTCCTTGTCTTTGTTGCTCCTCCCTCATTGCTTTTTGATCTTCTCTTATTTCATGAAGGATGATGGAGTACTCTTGATGTTCCACCCTTAATTGTCCCATGTTGGAACTTAATTCTCCTAGGGAGGTATTGATTTTCTCCCAATAGTTTTGTGGAGGAAAATGCATTTAAGGCATCTCCGGGATCTCATGGTGATGAGCTTCATGCGCCTCTTGAGCTCCATGAATGGGCTCTCTTGCTTGCTCCATCTTTTTCTTAGTGATGGGCTTGTCCTCTTTAATGAGGATATCTCCCTCTATGTCAATCCCAGCCGAATTGCATAGGTGGCAAATGAGGTGAGGAAAGGCTAACCTTGCCATAGTGGAGGACTTGTCAGCCACCTTGTAGAGTTCTTGAGGTATAATCTCATGAACTTCCACCTCTTCTCCAATCATGATGCTATGGATCATGATGGCCAGGTCTATAGTAACTTCAGACCGGTTGCTAGTGGGAATGATTGAGCATTGAATGAACTCCAACCATCCTCTAGCTGCAGGCTTAAGGTCCAGTCTTCTTAGTTGAACCGGTTTGCCTTTTGAGTCAATCTTCCATTGAGCTCCTTCTACACATATGTCCATGAGGACTTGGTCCAACCTTTGATCAAAGTTGACTCTCCTTGTGTAGGGGCGTACGTTCTCTTCCATGTTTGGCAAGTTGAATGCCAACCTCACATTTTCCGGACTAAAATCTAAGTATTTCCCCCGAACCATGGTGAGATAATTCTTTGGGTTCGGGTTCTTACTTTGATCATGGTTCCTAGTGATCCATGCATTAGCATAGAACTCTTGAACCATTAGGATGCCGACTTGTTGGATGGGGTTTGTTAGAACTTCCCAACCTCTTCTTTAAATTTCATGTCGGATCTCCGGATACTCATTTCTTTTGAGTTTGAAATGGACCTCGGGGATCACCTTCTTCTTGGCCACAACATCATAGAAGTGGTCTTGATGGGCTTTGGAGATGAACCTTTCCATCTCCCATGACTCGGAGGTGGAAGCTTTTATCTTCCCTTTCCCTTTTCTAGAGGATTCTCCGGTCTTAGGTGCCATCAATGGTAATGTTAAAACAAAAAGCTTATGCTTTTACCACACCAAACTTAGAATATTGCTCGCCCTCGAGTAAGAAAAGAAAGAATTAGATGAAGAAGAAGAAGAAAATATGGAGAAGAGGGGGGTGTTTTCGGCCAAGAAGGGAAAGAGAGGGTTGTGTTGTGTGAAAATGAAGAAGAATGGAGGGCTATATATAGGGAAGGGAGGGTGGGTTAGGTTCGGCCATTTAGGGTGGGATGGGAGGGAAATTGTTTTTGAATTTTGAAGGTAGGTGGAGTTTATGAGGTAGGTTTATGGGGAAGAGTGGATGGATTGTGAGTGGTGAAGAGGTGATGGGGAAGAGAGATTGAGGTGATTGGTGAAGGGTTTTGGGGAAGAGTGTTTATGGGATTGTGTGAAAGAGGGGTGAGAAGAAGTAGTGGAGGTAGGTGGGGATCCTGTGGGGTCCACAGATCCTGAGGTGATCAAGGATTTATAACCTTGCACCAAATTATGCATGGAAAATTCCCTTGCATACAACTTTGGGCGTTCAGCGCCAGATTGGTGCTTGTTCTGGGCGTTGAACGCCCATTTGTAGCCTATTTCTGGCGTTGAACGCCAGAACCATGCTTGTTCTGGGCGTTCAGCGCCAGCTCTCCTCCAGGGTGCATTTCTGGCGTTCAAACGCCCAGATGCTGCCCATTTCTGGCATTCAGCGCCAGAACCATGCTCTGTTCTGGCGTTGAACACCCAAAACATGCTTCTTACTGGCGTTTAAATGCCAGTAAGGTCTTCCTCCAGGGTGTGATTTTTCTTCTGCTGTTTTTGATTCCGTTTTCAATTTTTATATTTATTTTGTGACTCCACATGATCATGAACCTAATAAAACATGAAAAACAATGAAAATTAGATAAATAAACATTGGGTTGTCTCCCAACAAGCGCTTCTTTAATGTCAATAGCTTGACAGTGAGCTCTCATGGAGCCTCACAGATGTGCAGAGCTTTGTTGAAACCTCCCAACACCAAACTTAGAGTTTGGATATAGGGGTTTGACACCAAACTTAGAGTTTGGTTGTGGCCTCCCAACACCAAACTTAGAGTTTGACTGTGGGGGCTTTGTTTGACTATGCTTTGAGAGAAGCTTTTTATGCTTCCTCTCTATGGATGCAGAGAGAGATCCTTGAGTTGTAAACACAAGGTTGTCCTCATTTATTTGAAGGATCAATTCTCCTCTGTTCACATCAATCACATCTCTTGCTGTGGCTAGGAAAGGTCTTCCTAGGATGATGGATTCATCCTCTTCCTTTCCAGTATCCAGGACTATGAAATCAGCAAGGATGTAAAGGCCTTCAACCTTTACTAACACGTCCTCTACTTGTCCATAAGCCTGTTTTCTTGAATTGTCTGCCATCTCTAACGAGATTTTAGCAGCTTGCACCCCATAGATTCCCAGTTTCTCTATTACAGAGAGGGGCATGAGGTTTATCCCTGAACCAAGGTCACACAGAGCCTTAAAGATCATGGTGCCTATAGTACAAGGTATTATGAACTTTCCAGGATCCTGTCTCTTCTGAGGCAATGTCAGTTGATCCAGATCACTTAGTTCATTAGTGAACAAGGGAGGTTCATCTTCCCAAGTATCAATGCCAAATAATTTGGCATTTAGCTTCATGATTGCACCAAGGAACTTGGCAGCTTGCTCTTCAGTAACATCCTCATTCTCTTCAGAAGAGGAATACTCATCAGAGCTCATGAATGGCATAAGGAGGTTCAATGGAATCTCTATGGTCTCTAGATGAGCCTCAAAGTCCTTTGGTTCCTCAGAGGGAAGCTCCTTATTGATCACTGGACGTCCCAGGAGGTCTTCCTCCTTGGGATTCACTTCCTCTCCTTCCCTTACAGGTTCGGCCATGGTGCTTATGTCGATGGCCTTGCACTCTCCTTTTGGATTCTCTTCTGTATTGCTTGGGAGAGTACTAGGAGGGATTTCAGTGATCCTTTTACTCAAATGGCCCACTTGTGCTTCCAAATTTCTAATGGAAGACCTTGTTTCATTCATGAAACTTACAGTGGCCTTGGATAGATCAGAGACTAAGTTTGCTAAATTAGAGGTATTTTGTTCAGAGTTCTCTGTCTGTTGCTGAGTGGATGATGGAAAAGGTTTATTATTGTTAAACCTGTTTCTTCCACCATTATTAAAGCCTTGTTGAGGCTTTTGATCCTTCCATGAGAGATTTGGATGATTTCTCCATGATGGATTATAGGTGTTTCCATATGGTTCACCCATGTAATTTACCTCTGCTATTGCAGGGTTCTCAGGATCATAAGCTTCTTTTTCATAAGAAGCCTCTTGAGTACTGTTGGATGCAGCTTGCATTCCATTCAGACTCTGAGAAATCATATTGACTTGCTGAGTCAATATTTTATTCTGAGCCAATATGGCATTCAGAGTATCAATTTCAAGAACTCCCTTCTTCATAGGCGTCCCATTACTCACAGGATTCCTCTCAGAAGTGTACATAAACTGGTTATTAGCAACCATGTCAATGAGTTCTTGAGCTTCTGCAGGCGTTTTCTTTAGGTGAATGGATCCACCTGCAGAAGTATCCAATGACATCTTTGATAGCTCAGATAAACCATCATAGAATATATCCAGGATGGTCCATTCTGAAAGCATGTCAGAAGGACACTTTTTGGTCAGCTGTTTGTATCTTTCCCAAGCTTCATAGAGGGATTCACCTTCTTTCTGTCTGAAGGTTTGAACATCAGCTCTAAGCTTGCTCAGCTTTTGAGGAGGAAAGAACTTGGCTAAGAAAGCCGTGACTAACTTATCCCAAGAGTTCAGGCTGTCTTTGGGTTGAGAGTCCAACCACACTCTAGCTCTGTCTCTTACAGCAAAAGGGAAAAGCATGAGCCTGTAGACTTCAGGATTTACTCCATTAATCTTAACAATATCACAGATCTGCAAGAATTCAGTTAAGAACTGAAAAGGATCTTCAGATGGAAGTCCATGAAACTTGCAGTTCTGCTGCATCAGAGAAACTAGCTGAAGTTTCAGCTCAAAATTGTTTGCTTCAATGGTAGGAATGGAGATGCTTCTTCCATGTAAATTGGAATTAGGTGCAGTAAAGTCACCAAGCATTCTCCTTGCATTATTGTTGTTGGGTTCGGCTGCCATCTCCTTTACTTGTTCGAAATTTTCAATAAGGTTGTCTCTGGATTGTTGTAATTTAGCTTCTCTTAGTTTTCTCTTCAGAGTCCTTTCAGGTTCTGGATCAGCTTCAACAAGAATGCCTTTTTCTTTGTTCCTGCTCATAAGAAAGAGAAGAGAAAAAGAAAAGAAGAGGAATCCTCTATGTCACAGTAAAGAGGTTCCTTATTGTTAGTAGAAGAGGACAAGAAGAGAGAAAATTCGAACACAGATAGAAGAGAGGGTTCGAATTTGGTGAGTGATGTGAGGAAGAGATGTTAGTAGATGAATAAATAAATAGAATAAGATGAGAGAGGGAGAGGATTTTCGAAAATAATTATTGAAAAAGAGTTAGTGATTTTTGAAAATAGTTTTTGAAAAAGGTTAGAAATTTTTGAAAATTAAAATAAAAAATTAAAATAATTGGTTAATTAAAAAGAATTTTTGAAAAAGAGGGAAGATATTTTCGAAAATTAGAGAGAGAGAGTTAGTTAGGTAGTTTTGAAAAAGGTAAGAAACAAACAAAAAGTTAGTTAGTTAGTTGAAACAAATTTTGAAAAGATAAGAAGTTAGGAAGTTAGAAAAGATATTTTGAAATCAAAATTTTTTTGAAAAAGATAAGATAAGAAGATATTTTTGAAAAGATATGATAGAAATTAGTTTTTGAAAAAGATTTGATTTTGAAAATCACAATTAATGACTTGATTCACAAGAAATCACAAGATATGATTCTAGAACTTAAAGTTTGAATCTTTCTTAACAAGTAACAAACTTGAAATTTTTGAATCAAAACTTTAATTGATGATGTTATTTTCGAAAATATGATGTAAAATTAAGAAAAAGATTTTTTGAAAAATATTTTTAAAATTTTCGAAAATAACTAAGAAAAATGAAAAAGATTTGATTTTTGAAAAAGATTTTGAAAAAGATAAGATTTTTAAATTGAAAATTTGATTTGACTCATAAGAAACAATTGAATTTTAAAAATTTTTGAAAAAGTCAAATCTAATTTTTGAATTTATGAGAGAGAAGAAGGGAAAGATATTTTTTTTTATTTTTGAATTTTTATGATGAGAGAGAAAAATTAAAACATCATTTTCATGTTTTTCTCTTTTATTTTTGAATCAAAACAAGGAATGCATGCAAGAACACTATGAACGTCAAGATGAACACCAAGAACACTATGAAGATCATGATGAACATCAAGAACACATTTTTGAAAAAATTTTTTTAATGCAAAGAAAACATGCAAGATACCAAACTTAGAAATCTTTAATGCTTAGGCACTAAGAATTCAAGAATGCATATGAAAAACATCGTACAACACAAAATAAGACATCAAGATCAAACAAGAAGACTTACCAAGAACAACTTGAAGATCATGAAGAACACATGCATGAATGCAATTTTCGAAAGATGCAATATGAATATGCAATTGACACCAAACTTATAACATGACACATGACTCAAACAAGAAATATGAAAATATTTTTGATTTTTGTGATTTTATAATTTTTTTTTGTATTTTCTTTTAATTTTTTTCGAAAATCATTTTTTTAAAAAAAGAAAAATAAGGATTCCAAAATTTTTAATATGAATTCCAGGAATCTTATGCTCTTTAGTCTAAAGCTCCAATCAAAGGGTCAGGCATGGCTTAATAGCCAGCCAAGCTTTAGTATGTAACTCAGACGTGACACGCCTGACATGTCCTACAGTCGTGGCTTTACAGCCAACCAGGCTTCAACATGCCTTATGAAACACTAGAATTCATTCTTAAAAATTCTGAAGAAAAATATTTTTTTGAAAACATTTTTATTTTTTTTAAAATTTTTTCGAAAACAAAGGAAAAATTTTTGAAAGATTTTTGAAAAAAAAAATTTTTTTTTTTGAAAACTTTTTGAAAATAAAACAGAAAGAAAGTTACCTAATCTGAGCAACAAGATGAACCGTCAGTTGTCCAAACTCGAACAATCCCCGGCAACGGCGCCAAAAACTTGGTATGCGAAATTGTTACTCAGGTTGTGAATTATTATACGAAATTGATTCCCTGGCGATGGCACCAAAAACGGATGCACAGAACCAAGGTCTAAACATATCTTCACAACTTCGTATAACTGACCAGCAAGTGCACTGGGTCATCCAAGTAATACTTTACGTGAGTAAGGGTCGAATCCCACGGAGATTGTTGGTATGAAGCAAGCTATGGTCACCTTGTAAATCTCAGTCAGGCGGATATAAAATAGTTATGTAGTTTTCAAAAATTATTAATAAAAGAAGGATAGAAACACTTATGTAATTCATTGGTGAGAATTTCAGATAAGCGTATAGAGATGTTTTCGTTCCTCTGAACCTCTGCTTTTCCTGCTGCCTTCATCCAATCAGTCTTACTCCTTTCCATGGCTGGCTTTATGCAAGGGCATCACCGTTGTCAGTGGCTACATCCCCTCCTCTTGTGAAAATGGTCCAAGATGCCCTGTCACGGCATGGCTAATCATCTGAGGTTCCCGATCATGCTGGAATAGGATTCACCCTCCTTTTGCGTCTGTCACTACGCCCAGCACTCGCGAGTTTGAAGCTCGTCACAGTCATTCAATTATTGAATCCTACTCGGAATACCACAGACAAGGTTTAGACTTTCCGGATTCTCTTGAATGCCGCCATCATTCTAGCTTACACCACGAAGATTCTGATTAAGAGATCTAAGAGATACTCATTCAGTCGAAGGTAGAACGGAAGTGGTTGTCAGGCACGCGTTCATAGGGAATGATGATGATTGTCACATTCATCACATTCAGGTTGAAGAGCGAATGAATATCTTAGAAGCGAAATAAGATTAATTGAATAGAAAACAGTAGTACTTTGCATTAATCTTTGAGGAACAACAGAGCTCCACACCTTAATCTATGGAGTGTAGAAACTCTACCGTTGAAAATACATAAGTGATAATGGTCCAGGCATGGCTGAATGGCCAGCCCCCAAACGTGATCAATAGATCAAAAGATAATCCAAAGATAAAACTCAGGATGATCCGAAGATGTCTAATACAATAGTAAGAAGTCCTGTTTATAATAAACTAGCTACTAGGGTTTACAGGAGTAAGTAATTGATGCATAAATCCACTTCCGGGGCCCACTTGGTGTGTGCTTGGGCTGAGCTTGAATGTTATACATGCAGAGGCTCTTTCTGGAGTTGAACGCCAGGTTGTAACGTATTTCTGGCGTTCAACTCTGGTTTGTGACTTGTTTCTAGCGTTTAACTCCAGACAGCAGCGTAGAACTGGCCTTCAACGCCCTTTTACGTCTTCTAAACTCGTTTAAAGTATAGACTATTATATATTGCTGGAAAGCCCTGGATGTCTACTTTCCAACGCAATTGGAAGCGCGCCATTTTGAGTTCTGTAGCTCCAGAAAATCCACTTTGAGTGCAGGGAGGTTAGAATCCAACAGCATCAGCAGTCCTTCTTCAACCTCTGAATCTGATTTTTGCTCAAGTCCCTCAATTTCAGCCAGAAAATACCTGAAATCACAGAAAAACACACAAACTCATAGTAAAGTCCATAAATATAAATTTAACATAAAAATTAATGAAAACATCCCTAAAAGTAACTAGATCCTACTAAAAACATACTAAAAACAATGCCAAAAAGCGTACAAATTATCCGCTCATCAGGAGCTTTGCTGTGTTTCAATGGATTAATGCAATTACTACTGTTTCCTATTCAATCACGCTTATTCTAAGATAATCACTCGTACTTCAATCTGGAGAAGATGATGATCTGTGACACTCATCATTATTCTCACATTTATGAACGCGTGCCTAACAACCACTCCCGTTCTATCTGAGCTCAACATAGTCATTGGGCGACAGCTTGAGTGCGTATCTCTTGGGTCTCTGATCCACGGACCGAGTCCGTAGGATCAGAATTTTCGTGGTATAGGCTAGAACCATTGGCAGCATTCTTGGGATCCAGAAAGTCTAAACCTTGTCTGTGGTATTCCGAGTAGGATCTGGAAAGGGATGATTGTGACGAGCTTCAAACTTGCGAATGTTGAGTGCAGTGACAGTGTGCAAAAGGATATAGAGATCCTATTCCGATGCTAGTGAGAACCGACAGATGATTAGCCGTGCGGTAGCTGTACCTGGTATTTTTCACCCGAGACGAGAAATTCGACAGTTGATTAGCCGTGCAGAGATCGTACATGGTATTTTTCATCCGAGGGGATCATACAGCTTGCCATTGAAGGAAGCCATGCCTGTTTGGAGAAGAAGACAGTAGGAAAGTAGAGATTCAGACAACAGAGCATCTCTGGAACCTCAACCTGTTCCTCATTACTGAATCACAAGTACCATTTAATTCATATTATTTACTTTTCATAACGAAATCATTTTTATCATTAATCTCCTGACTAAGATTTACAAGATAACCATAGCTTGCTTAAACCCGACAATCTCCATGGGATCGACCCTCACTCACGTAAGGTATTACTTGGACGACCCAATGCACTTGCTGGTTAGTTGTGCGGAGTTGTGAAAGGTGTGATCACAATTTCGTGCACCATAGAACATCCACAAATAAATGGATTAGCAGAGGCCGCGAATAAAGTCCTCCTACATGCCCTAAAAAAAGCTTGAAACGCCAAGGGACTTTGGGCCAACCTAGTTCCCGAGGTAATTTGGGGGTACAATACCACTATTCACTCAACAACAAAGAAAACACCATTCTGACTAGTATACGGTTCAGAAGCAATGATCCCCATAGAGATCTCACAATCCTCACTCCGAACACAGCTTTTTGACCTCCACAAAGACAATGAGGCTCGAAAACATGACCTTGATGTTATTGAAGAAGTTTGCAGTCCAACAAAGATTCATCACCGAGCTATGCAATTGCATATAGCTCGGCAGTACAACCAACACCTTAAACCAAGATCTTTCCAATAAAACGACTTAGTCTTGAGAAAAGCAGAGCAAATCAGGAAACCCCCTGCTCACGACAAATTAGCAACAAACTGGGATGGTCCCTTTCGAATAATGGAAGTATTAGGTAACGGTGCTTACCGTCTACAATCACTTGATGGTACTGTTATACCGAACACTTGGAATGTCTCTTCTTTAAAACTTTATTATAGTTAGAGCAGGGTCAGGCTTGTACCCTTTTTTCTACTCACAAGATTTTTTCCACAAGGATTTTGCTTGGAGAGGTTTTAACGAGGCAAGCCTACCTGTGCCTTTGTATTCAAAGGTTATAAATTTATCACTACTTATTACGCATTACTCTTTCCAAATTATGTCTAAATTTGTCTCTTCATTAACAATTATCAAATATTCTTTTGTACATGCTTGGCATATTAGCCATCGATACAATCAATAGAATTCTATTTTCATCAGGATCAATCAATTTCCTGACCTATATTCTATCTTCGAATATACTAAAAATCAATCAACCTCATGAAGCTTCTAAACATACAAATACCAACTTCGTGTCAAACACACCAACAAGATCAATTACACAATCCAAACATTCCTAATGTTATCAACATAATATTAGGGGATCAAAAAACATTTAGTTTATCAAACTAAAGTAATAAAAAGTTCAATATATTACAACCAAGCGATATTAGGCAAAATTCAAAAAATCAAATCTCCATTTGTAATTAAAAGATTAGCTATCTGCCCCAGTCTCACCCTCCTCTTCTGGAGCCACCTCCTCATCATCAATAAGCATACCATTATGCACAAGCTTCGCCGGATCCATTGCACTAAAATCCTGCTCGGGTGCCAACAGTTTAGCTTGATTAACAACTCTCCCAAATCCTTCCACAAAGGCGTCAAGAATCTCGGTTTCCTTTTTTTTCCAAAGTCTTCATTTTTTCAGTGGTCTCAATTAATTGCTTTTGGATACTTTCAATATATTTTTCATATTTCTTTAGCGATTGGGAACTTTTATCACAACTATCCCTTAGAGTTTTTAGCTCTTCATCCTTCAAACCGATCTGTTCCTTCAGCTCGGATACCAACTTCTTATTTTCGGCAAGTTCACTCTTAAGAACTTCAAAATCCTTATTCTCTATCAACCTTCTATGCTTCTTCTCTTGACTCTAACCAATACTGGCCAACTGGAGTCCGAGTACCTAAAACACGAAAAATTATGCTCTGTATATTAAAAAAAATAAGAAATCATATTATATTGATGTACCTGCATATACTGGTCAATTGCAACATCACCAATATCCATAGCCAATTGCACATCCAACGGAGACTGTAACACCTCGTCGGTAACAACCGCAACTGGAAAATTCTTATGCCATATAAAAGTCACGTCTCCAACGTCAGAAAAAGAATGCAACCTCTCCTGATTCACACCCCAGTTTGTAACTTCGTCCAGTGATATACCCTTACCCACCCCCATCTACTCCATCAACTACAGGGTTCACATCCGTTTTCCTCTTCTTAAACTTAATCAGTTTCCTTTTAGGTTGATTGACCTCCCCTTCCAAATCAATTATGGAGTTCAATGACGACCCCTCTTTATCCATATTTTGGCTCCTTAGTCGAGCCCTTAAAGCAGTCGCAGTAACGCGGTATATTTCTCACCTGGAAAATCAAAACCGAAATCAGAACGTGATAAGAGTAACTTCACTTTCACAACTAAAATCAAAATCACTTACCCATGTACTTCACAACAGACTCTTTGTCTTCTTCCCACGGGAAAATATCATAAATCGAAATCAAATCTCCATTTCTAATGTGAGTCATTAGAAATTCTATTATACAGGTATCCCTACCACTAATAACATCAGGACTAAGAACATGAACAGGTTGGAGGCACCAATACAAAGGGAATTTCTCATACAAATGCTCATCTAAATAAAACAGAAATTCTTTGTCCACATTTTTCACATTCAAAACATTTCTTTAAAATCTTTGAATGAAGATTTATATAACTTAAACATACTGATACCTGGAAAACTGTTAAGGTTCACCCAAACACCTTTCCGCACCCCTTGGCTTGGAACAATGGAAAAAACAAACTCAAATTCGGTTCCAACTCCAAAAACTCCATCAAAATTTTGAGGCATCTCAGAAATGTCCATCCGTTCGGATGAAGTTGAGAGGGGCGCAGTTTAATTGCCACAACACAGAACACTCAAATTCCGTAAAAGGTAGTTTTACATACAGCTCTTACAACAAATAATTGTAAATATAAAAACACTCAAAATCATTTTTACAGTGAAAAACTCTTTCAGACCTCAAACATGGCAACAATACCAAGTTAATACCAGAACCTACCCTGGTTACCTTATGTCTATAAATTTCATTTACACTATCTTGATCAACAAACAGCGAACCACGAATTTTTACATCCTCCCCCACCCAATTATACGAACCATCATCTTTCTTTTGCGCCTCACTCATTTTTTCCACACTCAATACTCAAAAAAAAAAAAGAATTTCAAAAACAATGGCATGCACTAACCTCTTTTACTCATGCTTTAACACCTTCCGAAACTGTTGTGTTCCACCTTTTGTTTTTATGAACACAGTTGTGATCCCAAAATGTATTAATTCCAAAGAAGTTTATTAAATCCTTGAAACTATACCTTCAATCTCTACCATTCATTCAATCTAACGTTATTTATGGCATGGGAAATATAACCGACGTCAACTCAATAAGCACACACTTCATTAAATGATTTTCTATTCTCTCTCCAAACTTTTCGAATTCTAATTTTCACTTTTAAATTTTTTATTTTTCAAATAAAGTTTTAATAAACAAGATTGAGCTGGGGGCTCCACAGCATACAAGCTGACCTATAACAAATTTAAGCTCAACCTGCTTCATTAAAACTTCATCAGGCTCAGCTTGGGGCTATGATATGACCGTTACAAATCGGTTACGAAAAGCTCGGCTTATACATTATAGGTCGGCAATTAGAATCCCAATTAATCATATCAAAGCGTTATGATCCTTAAAACGTTACCACTATAACTCGGTAACGGACAAATTATGGATACCTCGGACAACTACTATAAAAAAAAATAAGGAAACTCATCTGAGTTATGCAAAATACTCTTTTCTTTGAAATACCACACACAAGTACTAACTTAAGCATTGGAGTGCCTTTTGTAGGTTTCTCCCCCCTTGTTGTTCGTCCATCCCGAGGAACCCTTTCTTTCAAGAATAAGCTCGGAGTGGAACATTCAGGAGCCCGGCGATAGAGTTCAACGAAGGTGAGCTATACCTATAAGTCAAGTAAGAACAGGAGGTATGTGCCATGGAGATACGGTCTGTTGACTTTTTGGGCATATGAACATTTTCAGGACCACCAATATGAAGTGTCGTCTGAAATTCATCTATTCTGCCTCGGTGTCCATGGGGCAATGGTGCACGAATTGTGAATCACACTTTTCACAACTCGTACCACTGACCAGCAAGTGCACTGGGTCGTCCAAGTAATACCTCACGTGAGTAAGGGTCGAATCCCACGGAGATTGTTGGTTTGAAGCAATCTATGGTTATCTTGTAAATCTTAGTCAGGAAGTCAATAATGTTTATCAGTTGAATTGCAAATAAACAAGAGAGCATGGATTAAAGGTTACTTGTTATGCAGTAATGAAGAATATGTTGGAGTTTTGGAGATGCTTTGTCTTCTGAATCTCTGCTTCCTCTGTCTTCTTGTTCACGCACGCACGTCCTCCTATGGCAAGCTGTGTGTTGGTGGATCACCGTTGTCAATGGCTACCTTCCATCCTTCAAGTGAAAACTACGCTCACGCGCTCTGCCACAGCACGGCTAATCACCGGTTGGTTCTCGATCCGGTTGGAATAGAATCCCTTGATTCCTTTGCGTTTGTCACTAACGCATAGCCTTCAGGAGTTTGAAGCTCGTCACAGTCATTCAATCCTTGAATCCTACTCGGAATACCACAGACAAGGTTTAGACTTTCCGGATTCTCGTGAATGCCGCCATCAATTCTAGCTTATACCACGAAGATTCTGATTAAGAGATCTAAGAGATACTCATTCAATCTGATATAGAACGGAGGTGGTTGTCAGGCACACGTTCATGGGTTGAGAATGGTGATGAGTGTCACGGATCATCACCTTCATCACAGTTAAGCGCGAATGAACATCTTAGATAGGAACAAGCGTGTTTGAATAGAAAACAGAAATACTTGCATTACTTCATCGAGACACAGCAGAGCTCCTCACCCCCAACAATGGAGTTTAGAGACTCATGCCGTCAAAGAGTTCAAAGTTCAGATCTAAAATGTCATGAGGTACAAAATAAGTCTCTAAAAGTTGTTTAAATACTAAACTAGTAGCCTAGGTTTACAGAAAATGAGTAAACTATAGCAGATGGTATAGAGATCCACTTCTGGGGCCCACTTGGTGTGTGCTGGGGCTGAGATTTAAGCAATTCACGTGCATAAGGCCATTTTGGGCGTTCAACGCCAGGTTTGGATCCATTTCTGGCGTTGAACTCCAACTTTTAATCCTTTTCTGGCGCTGGACGCCAGAATTGGGCAGAGAACTGGCGTTGAACGCCAGTTTAAGTCATCTATCCTTGAGCAAAGTATGAACTATTATATATTGCTGGAAAGCTCTGGATGTCTACTTTCCAACACAATTGGAAGCACGCCATTTCGAGTTCTGTAGCTCCAAAAAATCCACTTTGAGTGCAGGGAGATCAGAATCCAACAGCATTAGCAGTCCTTTTTCAGCCTGAATCAGATTTTTGCTCAGCTCCCTCAATTTCAGCCAGAAAAATACCTGAAATTACAGAAAAACATACAACTCATATTAAAGTCCAGAAATATGAATTTTTCCTAAAAACTAATGGAAATAAACTAAAAACTAACTAAAACATACTAAAAACTATATGAAATTAACCCCAAAAAGCGTATAAAATATCCGCTCATCACAATACCAAACTTAAACTGTTGCTTGTCCTCAAGCAACTAGACAAATAAAATAGAAGACTAATAAGTTGAGAAGCAATAATATCTCAGAGTTTTTGAGTGAAGCTCAGATTCTAATTAGATGAGCGGGACTAGTAGCTTTTTGCTTCTGAACAGTTTTGGCATCTCACTTTATCCATTGAAGCTCAGAGTGATTGGCATCTATAGGAACTTAGAATTCAGATAGTGTTATTGATTCTCCTATTTCAGTGTGATGATTCTTGAACACAGCTATTTTATGAGTCTTGGCCGTGGCCCTAAGCACTTTGTTTTCCAGTATTACCACCGGATACATAAATGCCACAGACACATAATTGGGTGAACCTTTTCAGATTGTGGCTCAGCTTTGCTAAAGCCCCCAATTAGAGGTGTCCAGGGTTCTTAAGCACACTCTTCTTTTTGCTTTGGACCTTGACTTTAACCGCTCAGTCTCAAGTTCTCACTTGACACCTACACGCCACAAGCACATGGTTAGGGACAGCTTGGTTTAGCCGCTTAGACCAGGATTTTATTCCTTTAGGCCCTCGTATCCACTGATGCTCAAAGCCTTGGGATCCTTTTTATTTGCCCTTGCCTTTTGGTTTTAAGGGTTATTGGCTTTTTCTGCTTGCTTTTTCTTTTTCTTTCTATTTTTTTTTGCCTATTTTATTATATATATATATTTTTTTTCTGCAAGCTTTGTTCTTTGCTGCTTTTTCTTGCTTCAAGAATCATTTTTATGATTTTTCAGATTATCAATAACATGTCTCATGTTCATCATTCTTTCAAGAGCCAACATATTTAACAGTCTTAAACAACAAATTCAAAAGACATATGCACTGTTCAAGCATTCATTCAGAAGACAGAAAGCATTGCCACCACATGTTACTAATTAGAATTTTTCTTATTAAAAACTCGAAATTTTATTGCCTCTTATTCAAAAGATCTACTATTTTATTCATGTTTGCTGATGATGAGAAAAATAGACTATAACTTAATTGGGGATAAAATCAAAATAGACACTAATTACTACTAATGATCATGTAATGAAGACACAAACATAGATAAGCACTTAACATAGAGAAAAAAAAAACAGAGAAAGTAAGAACAAGGAACGAGTCCACCTTAGTGATGATGGCATTTCCTTCTTGAGGCACCAATGATGTTCTTGAGCTCTTTTATGTCTCTTCCTTGCCTTTGTGGCTCGATTCCTAGTGATTTTTGGTATTTCTATCCTCAGTTGCTTCCAATAATTATGTGGAGGGAAGTGCATCCCCTGAGGTATCTCAGGGATCTCTTGATTTACAGCCACATGTTCTACCACTGAGCTATAGATCCTTCACATAATTGTTTTACCACACCAAACTTAGAATGTTGCTCGCCCTCGAGCAAAAGAAGAAGGAATAGATGAAGAAGAAGATGTGGAAAAAAAAACTAGGATTATGAGGAGGGAAGGTGGGGATCCTGTGGGATCCACAGATCTTGAAATGATCCTGTGAGGTCCACAGATCTTGAGGTGTCAAGGCATTTACATCCCTGCACCAATTTAGGCATGCAAAATGCCCTTGCACACAACTCTAGGCGTTCAGCACCAGGTTGGTGCCCATTTTGGGCGTTCAACGCCCATTTACTAGCCATTTCTGGCGTTGAACGCCAGAACCATGCTTGTTCTGGGCGTTCAGCGCCAGGATGTTGCCCATTTTGGGCATTCAGCGCTAGAACCATGCTCTGTTCTGGCGTTGAACGCCAGACAGGTGCTTCCTCCAGGGTGTGATTTTTCTTCTGCTGTTTTTTGATTCTGTTTTCAATTTTTAATATTTATTTTGTGACTCCACATGATCATGAACCTAATAAAACATGAAAAACCATGAAAATAAATAAAAATTGGGTTGCCTCCCAACAAGCGCTTCTTTAATGTCCTTAGCTGGACCTTGCTGAGCTTTTAATCTAGCTTCAACCTTGAGCACTCTTGCCCAACATTGCCTTCAAGATAGTGCTTAATTCTCTGTCCATTAACAATGAACTTCTTGTCAGAGTCAATATCTTGAAGCTCTACATAACCATATGGTGATACGCTTGTAATCACGTATGGTCCCCTCCACCGGGATTTCAATTTCCCGGGGAATAGCCTGAGTCTAGAGTTAAACAGCAGAACCTTCTGTCCTGGTTCAAAAATTCTAGATGACAGCTTTTTGTCATGCCACTTTTTTTATTTCTCTTTATAAAGCTTGGCATTTTCGAAAGCGGTGAATCTGAACTCCTCTAGCTCATTTAGCTGGAGCAATTTTTTTTCTCCTGCTAATTTGGCATCAAAGTTTAGGAATCTGGTTGCCCAGTAGGCCTTATGTTCCAGTTCCACGGTCAGGTGACATGCCTTACCATACACCAGTTGGTATGGAGAGGTCCCTATAGGGGTCTTGAATGCTGTTCTGTAAGCCCACAGAGCATCATCCAAGCTCCGTGCCCAATCCTTTCTACGGGTATTTACTGTCCGTTCCAGGATTCTTTTTAGTTCTCTATTAGAGACTTCAGCTTACCCATTGGTTTGTGGATGATATGGAGTAGCCACCTTGTGGCAAATCCCATATCGAACCATGGCAGAGTAAAGCTGTTTATTGCAGAAGTGAGTGCCCCCATCACTGATTAGCACTCTAGGGACACCGAACCTGCTAAAGATATGTTTCTGGAGGAACTTCAGCACTGTTTTAGTATCATTGGTGGGTGTGGCAATGGCCTCAACCCATTTTGACACATAATCAACTGCCACCAGAATATAAGTGTTTGAGTATGATGGTGGGAAAGGTCCCATGAAGTCAATTCCCCATACGTCAAACAACTCAATCTCTAAGATTCCTTGTTGAGGCATGGCGTAACCATGAGGCAGATTACCAGCTCTTTGGCAACTGTCACAGTTACGTATAAACTCTCGGGAATCTCTATAGAGTGTGGGCCAATAGAAACCACATTGGAGGACCTTGGTGGCTGTTCGCTCACCTCCGAAATGGCCTCCATATTGAGATCCATGGCAGTGCCATAGGATCCTCTGTGCTTCTTCTCTAGGCACACACCTACAGATTATTCCGTCTGCACATCTCTTAAAGAGATAAGGTTCATCCCACAAGTAGTACTTTGCATCAGTGATTAATTTCTTCTTTTGTATACTGTTGTACTCCTTGGGTATGAACCTTGCAGCTTTATAGTTTGCAATATCGGCAAACCATGGTGTTTCCTGAATGGCGAATAAATGCTCATCCGGAAAAGTTTCAGAGATCTCAAGAGAGGGGAGGGGCGTCCCTTCTACTGGCTCTATTCGGGACAGATGATCAGCCACTTGGTTCTCTGTCCCTTTTCTGTCTCTTATTTCTATATCAAACTCTTGCAGAAGCAACACCCATCTGATGAGCCTGGGTTTCGAATCCTGCTTTGTGAGTAGATATTTAAGAGCAGCATAGTCAGTATACACAATCACTTTTGATCCTACTAAGTATGATCTGAACTTGTTAATGGCATAAACCACTGCAAGTAATTCTTTTTCTGTGGTTGTGTAATTTTTTTCTAGGCATCATTTAAAACGCGACTAGCATAATAAATGACGTGCAGAAGCTTGTCATGCCTCTGTCCCAATACTGCACCAATGGCGTGATCACTGGCATCACACATTAGCTCAAATGGTAATGTCCAGTCTGGTGCAGAAATAACTGGTGCTGTGACCAGCTTAGCTTTCAGCGTTTCAAACGCCTGCAGGCATTCTGTGTCAAACACAAATGGCGTGTCAGCAGCTAGCAGATTGCTTAGAGGTTTTGCAATTTTTGAAAAATCCTTTATAAACCTCCTATAGAATCCTGCATGCCCCAGAAAGCTTCTGATTGCCTTAACATTGGCAGGTGGTGGTAATTTTTCAATTACCTCTATTTTTGCTTGATCCACCTCTATTCCCTTGTTTGAAATTTTATGCCCAAGAACAATCCCTTCAGTCACCATGAAGTGACATTTTTCCCAGTTTAAAACTAGGTTGGTTTCTTGGCATCTTTTCAGAACAAGTTTCAGGTGATCAAGACAGGAGCTGAATGAGTCTCCATATACTGAGAAGTCATCCATGAAGACTTCCAGAAATTTTTCCACCATATCAGAGAAAATAGAGAGCATGCATCTCTGGAAGGTTGCAGGCGCATTACACAGCCCAAATGGCATCCTTCTATAAGTAAACACTCCAGATGGACATGTGAATGCTGTTTTCTCTTGATCCTGGGGATCTACTGCAATCTGGTTATAGCCTGAGTAGCCATCCAAAAAGCAGTAATAATCATGATCTGCTAGTCTTTCTAGCATCTGGTCTATGAATGGTAAAGGAAAATGATCCTTTCTGGTGGCTGTATTGAGCCTTCTATAGTCAATACACATGCGCCACCCTGTAACTGTTCTTGTAGGAACCAGTTCATTTTTTTCATTATGAATCACTGTCATGCCTCCCTTTTTTGGGACGACTTGGACAGGGCTCACCCAGGGGCTATCAGAAATAGGATAAATAATCCCAGTCTCTAGTAATTTGGTGACCTCTTTCTGCACCACTTCTTTCATGGCTGGATTTAGCCGCCTCTGTGGTTGAACCACTGGTTTAGCATTATCCTCCAATAAGATTTTGTGCATGCATCTAGCTGGGCTTATGCCCTTAAGGTCACCTATGGACCACCCAAGAGCTGTCTTGTGTGTCCTTAGCACTTGAATAAGTGCCTCCTCTTCCTGTGAATTTAAAGCAGAGCTTATGATCACTGGAAAAGTGTCACCTTCTCCCAGAAATGCGTATTTCAAGGATGGTGGTAATGGCTTGAGCTCGGGTTTAGGAGGTTTTTCCTCTTCCAGAAGAAATTTCAGAGGCTCTTTCATGTCCTCTGAATCCTCTAAATCAGGCTGAACATCTTTAAAGATGTTTTCCAACTCTGATTCAAGAGTCTCATCCATGTTGATCTCTTCTACCAAAGAGTCAATAAGATCAACTTTCATGCAGTCTTTTGATGTGTCTGGATGCTGCATGGCTTTGACAGCGTTCAACTTGAATTCATCATCATTGACTCTCAGGGTTATTTCCCCCTGTTGGACGTCAATGAGGGATCGTCCAGTTGCTAGGAAGGGTCTTCCTAGAATGAGGGTAGCACTCTTGTGCTCCTCCATTTCCAGCACAACAAAGTCAGTGGGAAAGGCGAATGGCCCAACTCTGACAATCATGTCTTCAATCACGCCTGATGGGTATTTAGTGGAACCATCAGCAAGTTGGAGACATATCCGGGTTGGTTTAACTTCTTCAGTTAAGCCAAGCTTTCTGATAGTGGATGCAGGTATTAGGTTGATGCTTGCCCCAAGATCGCATAAAGCTGTCTTGGTGCAATTACCTTCTAATATGCATGGTATCAGAAAACTCCCAGGGTCTTTAAGCTTCTCAAGAAAGCTTTTTAGAATGACTGCACTGCATTCTTCAGTGAGGAGAACTCTTTCTGTTTCTCTCCAATCCTTTTTATGACTCAATATCTCTTTCATGAACTTGGCATAAGAAGGTATTTGCTCAAGTGCTTCTGCAAATGGAATCTTTATTTCAAGAGTCCTGAGGTAATCTGCAAAGCGAGCAAATTGCATATCCTGCTCCTCTTTCTGGAGTTTTTGAGGATAAAGTATCTTGTCTTTATATTCTTCAACCTTAGTTGCTGTAGGTTTATTGCCTACAGAAGTGGTTGAAGAAGCCTTTTTAGAGGGGTTGTTATCAGCATTTGTGTGTGTCTGATCCCTCACTAGCAATTGAATGCCAGAGTTAGAAGTTGGAGTGAAAATGGACGCCAGCTCCTTGTCTGCTCCTGGCGTTTGAACGCCAGATTTGTGCCCATTTTGGGCGTTCAGCGCCAGATCTTGCCCATTTTGGGCGTTCAACGCCAGATCCTTGCCCATTTCTGGCGTTGAACGCCAGTCCTGAGCGTGGTCTGGGCGTTCAGCGCCAGCCTTCCACCAATTTTCTGGCGTTTTAGTTCCAGAATTACTTTTCCCTGGGCTCTTACTGTCCTCAGGTGAATTTTGGGTGGTTTGCTCATTTCTTAGCTTTTTGCTGCCTTGAGGTGGGGTATTTAATGTTTTTCCACTTCTTAGTTGAACTGCTTGGCATTCTTCTGCTATTTGCCTTGACAGCTGCTGCTTTGTTTGCTTAAACTGTTTGTCCATATGTATATTAGCTATCCTTGTCTCTTGTAGTCTATCTTTGAATTCGGCTAACTGCTTTGTTAGAAAGTCCAATTGCTGATTGAATTCAGCAGCTTGTTTTACAGAGAGTTCAGCAGTTACTGTTTTAACCTCTTCATTCATGGAAGGGTTGCTGCTTAGGTACAGATGTTGATTCCTGGCAACTGTATCAATGAGCTCTTGAGCCTCTTCAATTGTCTTTCTCATGTGGATAGATCCACCAGCTGAGTAATCTAGAGACATCTGAGCTCCTTCTGCAAGCCCATAGTAGAAGATGTCTAACTGAACCCACTCTGAAAACATTTCAGATGGGGCATTTTCGTAGCATCTCTCTGTATTTCTCCCAGGCATCATAAAGAGATTCATTATCTCCTTGTTTAAAGCCTTGGATGTCCAGCCTTAGCTGTGTCATCCTTTTTGGAGGGAAATATTGATTCAGGAATTTTTCTGTCAGCTATTTCCATGTCCTTATGCTGGCCTTAGGTTGGTTATTCAACCACCTCTTAGCTTGATCTTTTACAGCAAATGGAAATAGTAATAGTCTGTAGACATCCTGATCTATTTCTTTATCATGTACTGTGTCAGCAATTTGTAAAAATTGTGCCAGAAACTCTGTAGGTTCTTCCTGTGGAAGACCGGAATACTGGCAACTTTGCTGCACCATGATAATGAGCTGAGGATTCAACTCAAAGCTACTGACTCCAATGGAGGGTATGCAGATACTACTCGCATATGAAGCAGTAGAGGGGTTAGAATATGACCCCAGAGTCCTCCTGGACTGTTCATTTCCGCTTAGGTCCATGATGGAGAAAGGGAGATGATGTAAAATAAAAAAAATATTTTTATTTATTTATTTATTTATTTAATTATTTCGAAAATAAAATAAATTAAAATAAAATAAATAAAAATAGGTGAAGATTTTCGAAAAAAAATGAGGAGAGAGAAAGTGGTTAGGAAGTTTTGAAAAAGATATGATTTGGAAAAGATTTTAAATTTTAAAAAAATCTGAAAAAAAAATTTTTTTTTTAAAAAAAATAATTTTCGAAAATTTGTTTTAAAAATAGAGAGAAAAGATATTTTTGAATTTAGTGAGGAAAGAGAAAAACAATAAGATAGCACAAGAATTAAAATTTTTAGATCTAATGCTCCTTGTTTTTGAAAATTTTGGAGGAAAAACACCAAGAAACACCAAACTTAAAAATTTTAAGATCAAGACACAAGGAAAACTCAAGAACACTTTGAAGACTCACAAGAACACAAGAACATGAAGAAAGAACACCAAACTTAAAATTTTTAGAAAACCAAACTAAAATTTTCGAAAACCAAAGGGAAATCAACAAGAAAACACCAAACTTAAAGTTTGGCACACAATTTAATAGAGAAATTATTATTTATGAAAAAGAAGGTTTTGAAAAGAATATAAAAGATTCTAACCCAATTACCAAGAACACAGATTAACGCTCTAGCCAAATGAGTTATGAATGTAACACTTGTTTTGAAGAAGTATATATATATATATATATTTTAACCAAGAACAATAATAAGAGACTCTAAACCAAAAAGAAAAATTTTCCTAATCTAAGAAACAAAATAAACCGTCAGTTGTTCAAACACGAACAATCCTCAGCAACGGCGCCAAAAACTTGGTGCACGAATTGTGAATCACACTTTTCACAACTCGTACCACTGACCAGCAAGTGCACTGGGTCGTCCAAGTAATACCTCACGTGAGTAAGGGTCGAATCCCACGGAGATTGTTGGTTTGAAGCAATCTATGGTTATCTTGTAAATCTTAGTCAGGAAGTCAATTATGTTTATCAGTTGAATTGCAAATAAACAAGAGAGCATGGATTAAAGGTTACTTGTTATGCAGTAATGAAGAATATGTTGGAGTTTTGGAGATGCTTTGTCTTCTGAATCTCTGCTTCCTCTGTCTTCTTGTTCACGCACGCACGTCCTCCTATGGCAAGCTGTGTATTGGTGGATCACCATTGTCAATGGCTACCTTCCATCCTTCCAGTGAAAACTACGCTCACGCGCTCTGTCACAGCACGGCTAATCACCGGTTGGTTCTCGATCCGGTTGGAATAGAATCCCTTGATTCCTTTGCGTTTGTCACTAACGCCCAGCCTTCAGGAGTTTGAAGCTCATCACAGTCATTTAATCCTTGAATCCTACTCAGAATACCACAGACAAGGTTTAGACTTTCCGGATTCTCGTGAATGCCGCCATCAATTCTAACTTATACCACGAAGATTCTGATTAAGAGATCTAAGAGATACTCATTCAATCTGATATAGAACGGAGGTGGTTGTCAGGCACACGTTCATGGGTTGAGAATGGTGATGAGTGTCACAGATCATCACCTTCATCACAGTTAAGCGCGAATGAACATCTTAGATAGGAACAAGCGTGTTTGAATAGAAAACAGAAATACTTGCATTACTTCATCGAGACACAGTAGAGCTCCTCACCCCAACAATGGAGTTTAGAGACTCATGCCGTCAAAGAGTTCAAAGTTCAGATCTAAAATATCATGAGGTACAAAATAAGTCTCTAAAAGTTGTTTAAATACTAAACTAGTAGCCTAGGTTTACAGAAAATGAGTAAACTATAGCAGATGGTATAGAGATCCACTTCTGGGGCCCACTTGGTGTGTGCTGGGGCTGAGATTTAAGCAATTCACGTGCATAAGGCCATTTTGGGCGTTCAACGCCAGGTTTGGATCCATTTCTGGCGTTGAACTCCAACTTTTAATCCTTTTCTGGCGCTGGACGCCAGAATTGGGCAGAGAACTGGCGTTGAACGCCAGTTTACGTCATCTATCCTTGAGAAAAGTATGGACTATTATATATTGCTGGAAAGTCCCGGATGTATACTTTCCAACGCAATTGGAAGCACGCCATTTCGAGTTCTGTAACTCCAGAAAATCCACTTTGAGTGCAGGGAGGTCAGAATCCAACAGCATTAGCAGTCCTTTTTCAGCCTGAATCAGATTTTTGCTCAGCTCCCTCAATTTCAGCCAGAAAAATACCTGAAATTACGGAAAAACACACAACTCATAGTAAAGTCCAGAAATATAAATTTTTCCTAAAAACTAATGGAAATAAACTAAAAACTAACTAAAATATACTAAAAACTATATGAAATTAACCCCAAAAAGCGTATAAAATATCCGCTCATCAGGTAACCATATACGAAGTTGCGTAATTGGGTGGTCATTTTTTTTTTTTTGGAATTGTGCTGTGATTGCCACATAGGTAGCATTCTTCTTGTTTAGCTGGGAAAAGTCAATACCTAAATTATGGATACACCCAAGTATGTACAATAATTGTTAGGAAAGATAAAAAGAAACCAATGGAACCATATACAACAAACTCTCAATAAGAAACAATGGCAACTTTCCACTAGAGGGTATGCCTAAAGCCCTCCCTATCAACTCAACATTATAAGTGTGTTTGTATCCACATCGTATACCTTTGCTAGTTGTACCATTATGCTTTACTTCACTACCCAGTATGGATCCTCTTCACGAATTCGAACCCAATAGCGTCGATCTCAGCTAGTTTTGCATTGGCATTAATTTTTCCAGGTGGGTGATAATTGCATTCATATAGCATGGAAAACAAAGCGTCTTGAATAATTTCTATCAACAAACAGAATACATGTTAGAAATAACTAGAATCAAGACGGATGGACGACGAAACGCACTTCATCAAATAAAACTCAGAACATGTTGTAGCCTGTTAAGAACCAATAAATCATTAGTATTCCCACATACTACACATTATCATATGACTAGAATAATACAACTAGCTAGCGACCCTAAGAACACGACACATAGAGCAGCATCACATTAAAATTTAAAATTAATAATTATGGATGCCTTTTTAGATAACTAGACCAACTAATATTGTGTAGTGTTAATTAAACCAACGGTGACTCTAAACAAAAAAAAGTAAAAGAAGCACACGATTAACCACTCGATCAACTAGGCAAACATCCAAATACTTGGTAAAATAATCATCAGGTTAGTAAGCAGTCGAAATCAAACATCCACAGTCAAAAGGTACCACAACCAAGTAAAGGTGTGGAGAAGTAGCATATTACACTTTCAATTGTGATTAAAAAAACTAACAAATAAACCCAACCTAATTCCAGAACCATATACAGATAGGTTTTGTTGACATCATAATTTGGCTTCGACAATATTCTTACGCTAATACATATGTAACCACTTAAACCACCATAAAAGGCCTTCACATCTTCATCTCATAGCATTTTAAAAAATTGAACATACTTAATTGGTAAAGTGCATAGTAAATCACATGTAACACACAAATACATAAACTAATACAAGCAAAATATTGGTCACTGAACTCAAATAAACTTTGAAGACTTAAATTTAATCCAACCATCCATGCACCTGGTGATATAACCGGCAATCTTACAATGAATAAATAATTAATAGGGCAACGAATTTAAAAAACGTATGAGTCAAAACCAAGTTCTGACTAACTAAAAACTTGGACAGAACAAACCTGAATTCAGTCAACAATAAAAAACAAGACAGAAAAAATAAGGAATTCAAGAACAACAACCGGTTTTTTTCTTTAACATCACTCCCGGAACTCAAACAGATTCAGAGATGTGCATAGGCAGCACACCCGTTGGAAACAACCATCACCTAAAGCCTTTGATGAATAACTAATCACTAAAAAAATAGCTAACATTGTACTGACCTTTGTGAGTAGTAATCAGGCACAAGAACGGTGGCGTTAGATTCGTTCACGGCAAACCAGAGGCGGTGCAAAGAAGATGTGGCGTTCAGCGATGAGTATGGTGCGACACAGGATGACGTGGGGTGCGGCTATTCAGCGACCAAGCAATGGCGACGGGGAGCTCCTAGTCGACGATCGACGCTCGACGGCAGCATGTGGGAGGCACCCGGGAAGACGCAGCAGCGAACACCAAGCATGAAGGGAAGAATGCAATCATGCGGGAGAAGCTGTTGGGTTGCGCCAGCTGTTCAGGTTGCAGCGAACTTAATGGAGGTTGGTTCTGCAGTGCCAGTAGTGTGGCTCTCTTCGATGGCTGCTCATTCAAAATAGGGAAAAACAGGTTTACTGCTAGGTCAAAAGGGGGGTTGGATGAATAGGATGGTTAAAACTAGGGTTTTGGTGGTAATTAGGAGTGTAGTGTATTTTTACTTTATTGGGCCTATTTTAGAGTCTATGGTTCACATTGTTCACAAAAGTCATTGTCTACCTGGCAAAACCGTTATTTATTTGATACTAACTCATAACACAAATTGTGGTCATTTAAATATGAATTTGTTGCTGAGAGATGGTGGAGAACTTTGGTTTTCTCCCTTTTTTTTTTAACACAACACATGAGATTATTTTGTTGTTGATTGTAAATGCCTCCGAAGGTTTTTCCTTCGTTCCTTTATTTTTTTTTTCTGACTTTCGGGACAATGTTTCAGGACTATGAATTAGATGATTTTGATTGGACAAAATTAAAAATTGAGGATAATCAAGTTTGTTTGGATCACTTTAAGAAGATATTTTTTATTTAGGGTTAAGTATGATTTTGGTTCCTAAAGTTGAGGTTGAAAATTTTCTCCTCCCCAACCTTTTTTTTGGTTTGAAATGATCTCCAACGTTCAATTTAATATTAAAATTGTCTTTTTGAAGACAATAATTTTTAAAATAACAAAAATATCCCTACCACTATCCCTCCTCTATTCCTCATCTTGTCTCTCTTTTATTATTGTTTCCTTCTCTTCTTCTCCCTTTTCACAGAGGCTACAATGGCAACAATAGCGAGAGTAAAAAGGGTAGAACAAAAGAGAGAGGTGGAAAGAGAGGGAAGCGAAATTGGAAAGAGAAGAAAGAAAGGTGTGATAGTGAGGGAAGTCGTCACTGCTATCGCTGGTTCACCAAAAAGAGAGAAGGGAGGGATGCAAACACAGAGAGGGTTGTTACTTTCGATTTTGGGTGTAACCACTGCTTTGCCGATGCTGTCGTTGGTGTTGCTGTAATGGTTTCAGAAGGTGATAGTCACTGGCACTGTTATAGCCGCTCACCTCGCTTGCATCAATGGCCTTGTCTATCGTTGCCAACATTGTTTCTTTTCGGTAATTGACATCGTTCTCTCGCTCACCTCTCCTTCCTTCTCTTTCTCTGTAATCGAAGGATGTTCCGCCATCGCCGATATCATTGCTCCATTCAACCTCTCCTCCGGATCTTTCTCTGTAAAACTATATTGGACCTTGGGGATGAATTCGAGTGCAAAAATAGGTTATAGACAAAAAAAATTTTCAGCCTCAACCTTAGGGACCAAAATCGTACTTAACCCTTCGATCTATTTATAAGCTTTAACCTATTAGAAGAGGAAATGAAGAAGAGATAATCTCACAGAGGAAAAAAAGAAAAACAATATAAAGAATATAGAGTATTTTTTTGAAGAAAAGAATAAAAAAATGGAAAGAAGAGAAAGAGTTGCGTTTATATAGTGATTGGGGCAAAAGGGTAAAAGTTACCCTACTTTAAATGATGGCGCACATTTTTGAAAAAAGTACTCGAGCAGTTACAAAATAAAATATCTAAAATATCCCGACCTTTGCAGATGCCAATCACATCAAATTTTTCCATCTAATTAAATCGGGAAGTCAGCATGAATGACCTACTCGAACGAATTTAGTTGGACTCTATAGCTGACTTGATTGCATGCTTAAGCTTGACTTATAAAAATTCAACCTCATGCTTAAGCTTGACTTATAAAAATTCAACCTCAAATAGAGACATTATTCATACCCTAGCCTACTACAAGAGCCTGGCTCAAAATAATTAAAAACCCAATCAACAATCTACAGAAAATAAGTCCAAATCCTCATTGCAACCTACCTGGCCTCACGAAAGTCAGCCATAGCGACATGAATTTATCCTGACTTACCTTAATAAATAACCAACTACTACAATTTCTCCTACTAATCTAGAAATGAGATATCAACAAACTCCCTAACAAAAGGGAGTAACTACCCACCACCAAAGGTGGAACCACATTAGGAGTGGTTACTGACTCACAACCTACAACTATAAATATCTACTCTTAGGTATTTTTTGAACTCTAATCTACATAAAAACCTGCCTAAAATCCTTGCTAACTTAAGCATTGAAGTCTCTTAGCAGGTACCACCTCCAATCTCTCCAAGATTTCGGATGGCACTACTTCGCCAAAGGAGACAAAGGAGCCTCTCACTCAAGAGGAGTCTGTACCTCATGCTTAGGCCCAAATCACATTGGTTCTAGGTAAGCCTTAGAACAAGTCCATTCATTACTTTTGTTGCTCATGGCATGATATGGCATGTTAAGTGACATCATAGCACACAACTGATAGTCCTGATTGGCTACTAATTTGATAAGCTTATGAAATTAGATCAAATCAACTCCAAATTAAGAGATTTCAATACCTCAAGATCCCTTTCAATTTGAGGTTGATTTGATATGATTGCATAAGCTTATAGCAGCTAATTAGAACTTCTAGTTATATGTTGTAGTCATTGTGGTGTCACTTAGTGTGTCACATTAGCAAAATTTGATACCGTCAGCAATGAAAGTGACAGAAGGATTAATTTGACTAACTTAAAATTTTTGATGGAATAATTTGATTAAAAAAATTTTTCAAGAACCAATTTGGAGAACAAGTAATCTTTCAGCAATAATTTTGAAAATTTACTCATAATAATAATTTATGTGAAGAGCTAGAAATTGGAAATATAGGATTGGGTTAGGTAAAGTTAGGAAGGGTAATTTTAAAACGTAGATATTTTTTTAGTGCTTGAATGATTTTGTCTATCAGAACTTATCTTTTATAAGTACAATATTAGTTTCATTTTTTCGTAGGTAAATTTGTCAAGATTATAAACATTCATTGATAGAAATATTAACTTACTAAAAGGTTTGATTTAAAGAGAAAATTTAAGATTTTTTTTATTTTGAACAATATTGTCGAAGAAAAATTACTTGATCGCTTGGCTTTATTGTTATTTATATTAGTTAACATTATGATTTTTTAGCAAAATTCTTGGCTGGCTAGCGTTACTGTTATCATAGTTGGAGACCACTTTAATAAAGACACTAAAAATATCTTTTTTTTAAAGACGTTTACATATGTCATGTTATTATTGGACATATTTATTAAACCGGTTAATAATTTATTTTTTAATAAATCAGAATAAAATTGGTTTATTATAGCAACAATAATAAATCCAATTGTCCGCATTATAATTATTAGACCCAGTTTGATCCGATCGATTTACACAATCTGAACCGAATCATGTTTAAATTTTTTGATAAAAAGACAAATATATCCCTGACTTTTTGTTTTGCGAACATTTAAATCTCTAATAATTTAAAAATATAATTAGGTCCCTGGTGCGGAATTTACAATCAACAAACTAACCGGCAAGTGCACCGGGTCGTACCAAGTAATACCTCAGGTGAGTGAGGGTCGATCCCACGAAGATTGATGAATCAAGCAACAATGGTTGAGTTATTTACTTAGTCAGACAAGTAGAAAATGGTGTTGAGAGTTCAATAGCATTAAACAGTAAATTTAGAGAATTAAAGGCAAACAATAAATTGATGAGAAGGATGTGGGAGAAAATAGTTAAGGTTTTAAAGTTGTTTATCTTCTGGATTTCTATTTCTTACCAACTATTTTAATCATGCAAGATTTAATTCATGGTAAACTATATTTGACTAAACCCTAATTCCTTAGTAATTTAGTCTCCTCTAACCTAGTTAACCACCAATTCCTTGGTCACTTAATGTCAATTAGAGGTTTAAGTCCAATTCTAGTTTATTAGCCACAGAAACCCTAATTACCCAAAGCTAACAGGATTATATGTCACGTATCCCAATTAGTTCATGCAATTAGTAATTTAGGAAGAATTTACTTTCAAGCTGTGTTCAAGTGAGAGACCTCTTCCAAGGGTCACAAGAACGCATCTAAAATAAGGGTCATACTTCCGTTTCACCCAGATTTATAAAATTAAGTACGAAAGTAATCCTTGAAACTGAATCAATACATTAATTAAAATAGAAAATCCATAATTTTAATCTATAGAAATAAATAGAGCTCCTAACCTTAACAGTGGAGGTTTAGTTGCTCGTGACTCAGAGAAAAAACTAGGATTCTAAAAACTGTAAAATGTAGAATAAGGTGCGTAAAAGAAAAGGGAGCCCGAAGGGCTGAAACTTTTCCCTTTTATATCTAATCCTAATTAATGTAAAATATATTTTTTAAAACTAAATAATATATTTTTCTATTTGCAAATAAAATAAAAGATTTAATGAAAATAGAATAAAATCTTCGTGCAGCTTCCTTTGGCACCTAACTTGGGCTGCTTGTGCTTCAATTGGTGCCTATCTTGGCTAATCCCAAATTAGGCGCCACCATGCCCGAATGGAGTGTGCGTGTAGGCGCCAATGTGGCCGTATAGTCTAAGAGAAAAGTGTATACTATTATGTATCGTTGAAAAGCTCTGGAAGTTAGCTTTTCAATGCCACTAAAATCGCGTCAATTGGACCTCTGTAGCTCAAGTTATTTTTATTGGAGTGCAAGGAGGTTAGGGTTGACAACACCATTCACTTTCTCCCTTTTCTGCTACAAAGGCTTGTCAAATCCATCCGAATGCTACCTGAAATAAACAAAATTGCACACAACTCAAAGTAGCATTCATAGTGGCTAAAAAAATATTTAAATCTTGATTAAACTTGACAATTTAAATACAAATTCACTAGGAGAAGATAGAAAAGATGCTCACGCATCAGTCCCTAGAAAAAAATCCTAACCCTAACCCCTTGTCCCTGCCAAGCCTAAATCCAAGCCCAATCTCTCACAAATTTATCAAGCTGACTTGAAAATTAAAAAAATCTAGTCCTACCGTCTCCTTCCTCTCCCTTCTCTCACTGAAGCTTGAGCTCTCATCTCTTTGCTCACTGGCTCAATCTCAAGGTCTCTCCCACTCTCATCTCTGGTTAAGCACTCAAGGTCCTAGTCGCTCTCTATGTTATCAATCATCACTGTCTTGTCGGTCGTCACCGTTTCGAACTCAGTCGCGCTCGGACGCCTTCCCTGAGCTCGTCGTCACCGGCGGAAGAAGCAACTGGTAGGAGTTACTAGAGCCATCGTCACGGAACGTGCATCATAGTGATCCATTATTGCATGCGGAGGCGGATGCAGTAGCGTTGATATAGGTATGGAAGAGGCCGGAGGAGGAGTAGTTGAGCGGCCACATAAGAAGCATTTGGGTGCAATTGAGGTAAACAATGGTATTAGAGCTTATGATGTTGAAAGGGAGGGTGCTGTTGAGCTGGATCCCTGGGTGAACCTTATTGGTGGTGACACACATGTTCGGCAGGAGCAGTGCAGGACGGATGTTGATGCGTTGGGACTGAGGGTTTATGGACTCGATCGGGTAGGATTTGTTGAGCGTGTCATAGACGAGAGTGTTGGAGGTACAAAGGATCTTGTAGGCGTGGTTGCCACAGGTTGGGGTGGTGCTTAGTGGGAATGGGATGGTGGCATTGCCGCACCGGGGGCATGGTGTTGCTGGTGTCACGTGAGGAGCACGTGAGATGAAAAAAAAAGGGGATGATAGAAGGAAGATGAGGAGGTTGGTTGGGGATAAGAGCAGGAGATATGGCTATTTTGTACTGGCAAAGAGCTGCTAGTTATAGGCCGACTAGAATATTTGACATTTTGCAGTTTGTTGCTGCATAATCAACACCAGCTCCTTGTCCTGCTGCTCAGGTAGCTGATTTTGATTATGTATTGTTGTTTGTTGTTATGTTTGAATATGGCCTAACTTCAGTAGAATTTCAGTGAAATAAACTATAAAAATAACATGACATTTTCTTTGTTTGTGTCCTGGGACGCAGGTTCAGAGAAAAATTATCTCCAAAGAGTGAGAATTTGGCTGTAGCTTCTGCTGACAACATACATGCAAAGCCCAAATCCAAGCCTATCGACAGACAGGTAATACTTTAAATAGTCAGTGTTGTAGGAAGCTTCTCTGTATTTTGCATTCACATTTAGGTCATGTGTGAATAGGTAATTTCTAATTAAGTATTTGGATTTGGAATCATGACTGGGGATTGGTTGGAAAATTTAGTCATTCTTCTGCATCTGGTAATTATTGATGGATGGCATAAGTTGGTTTGAATTAGCAATAGAAGCAGCAGATATCAACAAGCCATTGTTAACATAAGAAATGAAAATATGAACCATTTTATAATAGACAATTTTCACACAAATATAACTTGTTAGTGGATATACCTTGTTAGTTGTTAGTGGATATCTAATAAATAACCTTCATTCTTCAAATATATTCAGTTTTATTCTCTATTTGTTATTTTGAAGAGATGAAGTTGTTTATATATTGTCTTTCCTATTAGCTTTGGGTACTTTAGTCCATTTAAAGTATTATTGGAAAACCAATTACTTAGATTAAATGTCTCTAAACTTTTGTCCTCTTTACAAAAAAAAATGTCTCTTATAGGTGAAGGTCTTCTTTGCTGTTCCTGAAACTGTTGTAGCAAAAATTGAGCTGCCAGATGGTGTTGTACTTCAAGGTGTATTTTCTCTATGGAAACCAACTATGGCCCTCTATGAGATTTGTCCTTTAACAAATTCGATACTTTGTTTTGAGGGAAAAATTCAATCATGGAAGTTGGAAATTTCTTGAGTTAACAATTTACTGTCGGATAACTATAATTGCAATTTATAAAGAAGACCCTAGTTGTATAAAATGATTTATGTTGTATGTATGTATATTGTTGTAAATTTAGACAATACATTGTGGATGGATTTTAGTGTTACTTTGCATATCCCCCATCTTTTATCAGGTTGGTGTTTCTTCTAGGACATCTACTCAGCATTGTTCTTGATTTTTATGTTGATGATGCAGTTTGTCAGCTCTGCATTGAAACAACCACTACTAGAAAACTAGTTATTACAGACGGATATTTTCGACGGATTTTATCCCACGGAAATACAGATGGAATTTCAGAAGGATTTTTTTGTCGGAAAACAAATAAAATGATTTAGCATAAATTACAGACGGAAAACAAAATCCGTCGATAATTCTGTCGGTAAAATTAATTTTTTTTGTGGAAAATAGTTACAGACGAATTTTTCGTCTGTAATTTAATAGACAAAACGCTGCATTTTATTAAATTATTACGGACAGAAAATTCGTCTGTAATTTAAAATTTTTCGTCGGAAATCTTGAGTTAACCGTAATTTTATCCCTACCCTCTCATCCATTCAACCTCCACACAAATCAAATGAGTCTCTCCTTCACCGAGTTGCTTCTTCTCTCCGTCGCACCAGCTTCTTCTGCCGCAGTCGCCGCCGCTCGCGTCGCACCAGCTTCTTCCGCCGCTGTCGCCGCCGCTCGCGTTGTAGGATCTCTCTCTGTCATCCCTTGCGTCGCATGGGCTCCCTCCGCCGCCGCTCTGGTCGCATCTGCAGCGATTCGTGAAACTCATCTCAACTCAGTGGAAACTCGGTGGTTATTGTTGAATGGCGAAGCTTGAAGCTAAGCTCGGAATGATAGGGTTGCATAGATCTTCAATCTTTTGATCTATTCGCACTCCACTAACCAAGTTAGCCCTAACTCCATCCCTTATTTCTTTCGTTAATTTTTCATTCCAAACGCGTTATTGTGCAGTGTCTTGCTCTGGTCTCAAAATTTAGTTTGAAACAGTACCGATTAGTGGTTAACTGCACAGGAGGCTCTGGAACTTCTGCTCGAGCTTGCCGGTACAGAGCCGAGGTTCCTCCGGCGGCAGCTGGTGGATGTTGTTGGAGCCATGCTTCAGATTGCCGAGGCAGAGTCGCTGGAGGAAGGGACGCGGCATTTGGCGATCGAGTTTGTGATTACTCTGGCCGAGGCGAGGGAGAGGGCACCTGGAATGATGAGGAAGCTGCCTCAGTTTATCAGCAGGATGTTCGCCATTCTGATGAAGATGCTGTTGGATATTGAGGATGATCCTGCTTGGCACAGTGCTGAGACAGGGGATGAAGATGCCGGCGAAACAAGTAACTACAGTGTTGGACAAGAGTGTTTGGATAGACTTTCGATATCACTGGGTGGGAATACTATTGTCCCGGTTGCGTCTGAACAGTTGCATGCTTATTTGGCTGCTCCTGAGTGGCAAAAACGCCATGCTGCATTGATTGCACTTGCTCAAATTGCTGAGGGTTGCTCAAAGGTAGTGAACATGAAACTTTAACTTTCGAATTGCTGTTAACTTTTCATGTTAGGTAGTATAATATCTTGTAATTTGTATATGATTGTTTGTTGATTGTGAAGTTACTTATCCATGTAGGAAGCATCCCCTTTTTTCACTCCGTGTTTGTGGTTTTTATTTTGTGTTGCCTTCCCATTGCTGCTGCAGGTCATGATAAAGAATTTGGATCAAGTTGTGGCTATGGTATTAAACTCCTTCAATGATCAACACCCTCGTGTAAGGTGGGCAGCTATCAATGCAATCGGTCAACTGTCTATTGATTTGGGTCCAGATTTGCAAATTCAATACCATCAAGGAGTGTTGCCAGCAGCCCAGCACTAGCGGCTGCCATGGATGATTTTCCAAATCCTCGTGTGCAGGTCAGTGTAGTTTTTATTGTCACTGAACATGGATAATCTCACAATGATTAGTGGAAATTTGAAATGAAAATGCTGACTAGTACTCTTTAATTCACTTGTTCTTAAATGCTGACTAGAACTCTTTAATTCACTAGTTTTTATTGTCACTGAACATGGATAATCTCACATGGATGTTAGTACTCTTTAATTCACTTGTTCTTTAAGAAAAAACTTCTTTTCTTTAAAATGCTGACTAGTGATAGTTTCATTTCAGAGAGCTTATAAAACTTGGATTTAAAGTAAGAGCTACAGTGAGGAGTGCTGAGAGAGCTGGTCTACTAATCAAGGAACAAGTTCTATCTTATGAAAAGGATGTGAGGAGTGCTTGATATGAAAAGGATGTGCATTAAGATATAGAACATATGCAGAGTGTTGAGCAAATGAAGCTTGATGATGGAACAAGTGGAGTCAAGGTAAATCACTTCATACTGGTTACTTCATTGGGAACAAAGAAATTTACCTTACTGCTATATCTATGATATTAGGCTCTTCCTTTTTGCTGTCCTTTTATTGTTTTGGAGGGTGCCTCAGTAGTCTTTAATTTCTTTGTCTAACCCAAAAATAAATAAAATAAATATTTAGATAAAGATAGCCATTTTATCGCTGAATGAGCAATATGTAGAACTGCATGACAACGAAGCTAATAGTCTTTTTCTTTTTTATTTTCTTGATCATCATTTTATATATGATTGCTTTTGCAACTTTTCATCTATTCTTTTTAATCTTAAAATAAAAGACTACTTATGTAATTTGCTCATTTGTTCAATAATTTTTTTTCAGGAAAAAAGTGTTGCCATAATTTCACATATGCGAAAAGTTCACTGGTTTGAGAAATTTAATTGGTTCATTAGCAGTGAGAACTATTTGATTATTAGTGGACGTGATTCCCAACAAAATGAGATGATAGTGAAGCGATATATGTCAAAAGGGGATCTGTAAGTATCTAATGATGTATTACACTACCATGGCTCTTAACTAAATTTTGAAGTTTAAAACATTGACATATTGACGAACTGAATTCCTGCGCGATCTAGTATTTTCTAAAAATAAATCCTCGTTGCAGGTATAGCTTCTAAACCGGCAAGGAATCCCTTTCGTGCAAAAGTTTTGGTTGTCACAAGTAACAAACCCAATAAAATTTATAAACCGAAGTATTCGAACCTCGGGTCGTCTTCTCAAGGAACTGCAGGGAGGTGTTCTTATTATTAGTTATGGAAAATAGTGTTTTTGGGTTTTAAAAGGTTTGAACAAGGGAAATAAATTGCAGGAATTAGTAAATTGATAACTAATAGAACTCTTGGCACGGTATGAAAATTAGAAGTCCTATCCTAGTTATCCTTATCAATGGTGATGAGAATTATATTTTGCTCCCCACTAAGTCAACCTCTAACTATGAAGGTAAGTCAAGTGGATAAATCAATTTAACACCTAAAGTCCTAGTTAACTCCTAAGGAAAGACTAGAGTTATAGGAATTTAAATCAATCAGCAAAGATAACAATTATCAATCACGATGAGTTTGACAATTCAAGAGTTACCAATTAATCAACCAAAGCCAAAAGGAAAAAATCTAAATTATTTATATAAATAAAGTAAAGCAATCATAATTCTGAAATATCTCAAATTATATTAAATAGAAAATCAATCTAAACATAAAGAGTTCATAAACTAAATTGAGAAAATAAGTAAAAGGAACATTGAACCTGAAAATCAAAAGAAATTGTAAGTTGAAATAATAAGAAATCCTAATTTCTTTAAGAGGAATCCTAATCTTAAATTCTAAGAGAGAGGGGAGAGCCTCTCTCTCTCTAAAACTACATCTAAATTATGAAAAGTGAATTATTATGGATGACATGTTCAATGAATGGATGCATTCTCCAACTTTATAGCCTCTAATCTGTGTTTTCTGGGCCAAAAACTGGGTCAAAAACAGGCCAGAAATTGCCCCTAACGATTTCTGGTACCTACAGGTCGCGGGAAAGTGACGCGGAAGCGTCGTCCACGCGTTTGCGCGGATTGGGTTTTCGCCAGGTCACGCGTCCGCGTGATCCACGCGTTCGCATCACCTGGCTTCGGGAAAGCTATGGCAAATTATATATCAAATCGAAGCCCCGGACATTAGCTTTCCAGCGCAACTAGAACCGCATCATTTGGATCTCTGTAGCTCAAGTTATGGTCGTTTTAGTGCGAGAGGGTCAGGCTGACAGCTTTGCAGTTCCTTCAACTTCTTGTATTCCTTCCACTTTTGCATGCTTCCTTTCCATCCTCTAAGCCATTCCTACCCTGTTATCTCTAAAAACACTTAACACACATATCAAGGCATCAAATGGTAATAAGAGAAGATTAAACATATCAAAATTAAGACAAAAGAAGCATGTTTTCAATCATAGCACAAAATTAGGATGGAAAACGTAAACTCATGCAAATCATATGAATAAGTGTATGAAAGATTGATAAAATCTACTCAATTGAGCACAAGATAAACCATAAAATAGTGGTTTATCACATATAAAAGTTATTGTGTAATGATTAATAATAAGGTTTGAACTCACATTCTTCATATCAAGAAAACTTGAGTATATCTTAAAAGTTAATGGGGTCATCTTGCTAGTTGTGCTCTTTTTATTTTTTGGCAATCTTAATAACAAAAAAAGAGAGTATGGGGTCAGGACTTGAAATTTTGGTTAACAATGACAAATTACTAACATCTTAATTAGCCAAGACAAAGTATGGTTAACCTACTGATCGCTTGAGTAGGCTTGCAAACCATATGGTTAACCTACTAACTTACAATCTGTGTAAGTTGTCCGGATTTTCATTTAAGTCTCTTGTGTAGTTCTTGCTTTGGATGTTGATTCAGTTCTGAATCAGTTGCCTTTGCTCTTATTGATTGAATGAATCTTTATTTTCAAATTCTTTGGTGAATCTTTATTGAACTCTGAATTATCACAAGGCACTTTCAGATGTTAGGCTTCCATCCTACTCTTTTATTTCAACTTGTAACCACCAAAGATATTAACTTTTTCAGTTTTGGTAAATGCCCAGGTCTCTTGTTTGTCCAGCTTCAGCAATCTGGAGAAGCTCGACCTCAAACTCAACAACCTAACTTCACTAGAGGTACTCTCTCTTTTTCTTTCTTTTCTGAAAGAATAAATCTTATGGGCATTCTGATTGGCTTCTTATGTATGGTACTGCAGGGGTTGAGGTCATGCGTTAATTTGAAATGGTTATCTGTTTTGGAGAACAAATTAGAAACCTTGGAAGGAATTCAAGGGCTTACTAAGCTCACTGTAAGTAGCTGCATTTTGTGAATATTAATATCACCTGAGCTTGGGAATTTAGTTTACTTCTTTCTGGTTGCTAGTCCTGTGTGTTGTGTACCTTATTATTGGATTTAAGACTTTGTTTATTAAAATTTTTATGGTTACTTTGAAAACTACTGTAAGATTAGTTATTAGCTTTTCTTGTGCTGCTGCTACTTACTGGTGTGTGGATTCTGTTGAGTTTTATTGTACATTTCTGTCTCCATTTGTGTACTTTGCTGTTTGCCTTTGCTCTTATTGATTGAATGAATCTTTATTGAACTCTGAATTATCACAGGTTTTGGATGAGAGGGATCGCAGTCGAATATTATCTCCTTACAAGAAAATTCTTAAGTGGATTGAGAATACAAGAAATGTCAAAGTAATAAATTTGTGACATATTGTGGGCTTTGTTCTATATGCAAATCAGGAAGAAATAGTCTCTCCTCCCTAGTAGGTCTGTCCTTTCATGGGTGGCATTATCTTCAAGGTCTAGTGAATCTTTGATGTTTGGCACTGCCATCAGTGTTTTAAGGCATGTGCGTGATAGTCTTTCTTTTCCTTTTTCATTCTTTGGTAAGGTTCCAAGATGTAAAGCTTTAATGCTAAAATTGTTATCTATTTATAATTATTGCTGCAAGTTCATCAGTTTCATTGATTATAATTTACTTCGATAACAAAATTTTGCTTGGCTGCAGTTGGATATTAGAACCAAATTGTGCCTAAGGGATAGTCTATACCGTTTGGCTAAGAGTGCCGAGCAAAGACATAATGACTCAATTGCAAATGGTTGCACCGGAGATGATGAAGCATGCAAATCAATGGTGCCATGGTGGACGAAATTGTGATCACATTAATGTAGTACTCTTTGTTATTGTATGGAATCATTATTATGGCTCTTTACTATGTGTGGACACAACTCCGTTCAACTAACCAGCAAGTGTACTGGGTCGTCCAAGTAATAAACCTTACGTGAGTAAGGGTCGATCCCACAGAGATTGTTGGCTTGAAGCAAGCTATGGTCAACTTGTAAATCTCAGTCAGGCGGATTTAAACATGATACTTTATTAGATTAAAATAAACAATAAAAGGGATAGAGATACTTATGTAGATTCATTGGCAGGGATTTCAGATAAGCGAATGGAGATGCTTTTCGTTCTTCTGAACCTCTGCTTTCCTGCTATCTTCATCCAATCAGTCTTACTCCTTTCCATGGCTGGCTGTATGCAAGGGCATCACCGTTGTCAGTGGCTACATCCCCTCCTCTCAGTGAATCATATGCTCACGCACCCTGTCACGGCACGGCTATTCATCTGTCGGTTCTCGATCGTGCTGGAATAGGATTCACCCTCCTTTTGCGTCTGTCACTAACGCCCAGCACTCGCGAGTTTGAAGCTCGTCACAGTCATTCAATCATTGAATCCTACTCAGAATACCACAGACAAGGTTTAGACCTTCCGGATTCTCTTGAATGCCGCCATCATTCTAGCTTACGCCACGAAGATTCTGGTTAGGAGATCTAAGAGATACTCATTCTAGCTTAATTCATGTAGAACAGAAGTGTTTGTCAGGCACGCGTTCATAAGGGAGAAGGATGATGAGCGTCACACATAATCATCACCTTCATCACGTTCTTGGGTGCGAATGGATATCTTAGAAGAGAAATAAGAAGAATTGAATAGAAAACAGTAGTACTTTGCATTAATCTTTGAGGAACAGCAGAGCTCCACACCTTAATCTATGGAGTGTAGAAACTCTACCGTTGAAAATACATAAGTGAAGGTCCAGGCATGGCCGAGATGGCCAGCCCCCTAAATGTGATCAATAGTCTCCTAAGATGAACAATGGAATAAAACTGAGACCAAAGATGCCTAATACAGTAGTAAAAGGTCCTATTTATAATAAACTAGTCACTAGGGTTTACATGAGTAAGTAATTGATGCATAAATCCACTTCCGGGGCCCACTTGGTGTGTGTTTGGGCTGAGCTTAAGTGTAGCACGTGCAGAGGCCATTTGTGGAGTTGAACGCCAGTTTCTGTGCCAGTTTGGGCGTTCAACTCTGGTTTTGGATCCTTTTCTGGCGCTGGACGCCAGATTTGGGCAGAAGGCTGGCGTTGAACGCCAGTTTACGTCGTCAATTCTTGGCCAAAGTATGGACTATTATATATTGCTGAAAAGCCCTGGATGTCTACTTTCCAACGCAATTGGAAGCACGCCGTTTCGAGTTCTGTAGCTCTAGAAAATCCACTTTGAGTGCAGGGAGGTCAGAATCCAACAGCATCAGCAGTCCTTTTTCAACCTCTGAATCTGATTTCTGCTCAAGTCCCTCAATTTCAGCCAGAAAATACCTGAAATCACAGAAAAACACACAAACTCATAGTAAAGTCCAGAAATGTGAATTTAACACAAAATCTATTAAAAACATCCCTAAAAGTAACTAGATCCTACTAAAAACATACTAAAAACAATGTCAAAAAGCGTATAAATTATCCGCTCATCACAACACCAAACTTAAATTGTTGCTTGTCCCCAAGCAACTGAAAATCAAAATAGGATAAAAAGAATAGAAAATACTATAAATTCCAAACTATCAATGAAACATAGCTTCAATCATATGAGCGGGACTTATAGCTTTTTGCCTCTTGAATAGTTTTGGCATCTCACTTTATCCATTGGTTTAGAATGATTGGCATCTATAGGAACTTCAGATTTCGAATAGTGTTATTGACTCTCCTAGTTCAGTATGATGATTCTTGAACACAGCTTCTTTATGAGTCTTGGCCGTGGCCCTAAGCACTTTGTTTTCCAGTATTACCACCGGATACATAAATGCCACAGACACGTAATTGGGTGAACCTTTTCAGATTGTGACTCAGCTTTGCTAGAGTCCCCAATTAGAGGTGTCCAGGGTTCTTAAGCACACTCTTTATTTTTGCTTTGGACCTTGACTTTAACCGCTCAGTCTCAAGTTTTCACTTGACACCTACACGCCACAAGCACATGGTTAGGGACAGCTTGGTTTAGCCTCTTAGACCAGGATTTTATTCCTTTAGGCTCTCCTATCCACTGATGCTCAAAGCCTTGGGATCCTTTTTATTTGCCCTTGCCTTTTGGTTTTAAGGGTTATTGGCTTTTTGCTCTTGCCTCTTGGTTTTAAGAGCTTTTGGCTTTTTCTGCTTGCTTTTTCTTTTTCTTTCTATATTTTTTTTCTTATTTTTTTTTCTGCAAGCTTTGTTCTTTGCTGCTTTTTCTTGCTTCAAGAATCATTTTTATGATTTTTCAGATTATCAAATAACATGTCTCCTAGTCATCATTCTTTCAAGAACCAACATATTTAACATTCTTAAACAACAACTTCAAAAGACATATGCACTGTTCAAGCATACATTCAGAAAACAAGAAGCATTGTCACCACATCAATATAATTAAGCTAAGTTCAAGGATAAATTCAAAACTCATGTACTTCTTGTTCTTTTGAATTAAAACATTTTTTCATTTAAGAGAGGTGATGGATTCATAGGACATTTATAACTTTAAGACAAAGTTACTAACTACTAATGATCATGTAATGAAGACACAAACATAGATAAGCACATAACATAGAAAACGAAAAATAGAAGAAATAAGAGCAAGGAATGAATCCACCTTAGTGATGATGGTGTTTCAATAATGTTCTTGAGCTCTTCTATGTCTCTTCCTTGTCTTTGTTGCTCCTCCTTCATTGCTTTTAGATATTCTCTAATTTCATTAAGGATGATGGAGTGCTCTTGATGTTCCACCCTTAGTTGCTTCATTGTGTGGAAGAAAATGTATCCCCTGAGGTATCTCAGGGATCTCTTGATTTGCAGTCAAATGTTCTACCACTGAGCTATAGATCCTTTACATAATTGTTTTACCACACCAAACTTAGAATGTTGCTCGCCCTCGAGCAAAAGAAGAAGGAATAGATGAAGAAGAGGATGTGGAAATAAAAACTAGGATTATGAGGAGGTAAGGTGGGGATCCTGTGGGGTCCACAGATCCTGAGGTGTCAAGGCATTTACATCCCTGCACCAATTTAGGCATGCAAAATGCCCTTGCACACAACTCTGGGCGTTCAGCGCCAGGTTGGTGCCCATTTTGGGCGTTCAACGCCCCTTTGCTGCCATTTCTGGCGTTGAACGCCAGAACCATGCTTGTTCTGGGCGTTCAGCGCCAGGATGCCCCCATTCTGGGCGTTCAGCGCCAGAACTATGCTCTGTTCTGGCGTTTGAACGCCAGACAGATGCTCCTCCAGGGTGTGATTTTTCTTCTGCTGTTTTTGATTCCGTTTTCAATTTTTATTTTTATTTTGTGACTCCACATGATCATGAACCTAAGAAAACATAAAAAAAACAATAAAAATAAGAATTAGATAAACATTGGGTTGCCTCCCAACAAGCGCTTCTTTAATGTCAATAGCTTGACAGAGGGCTCTCATGGAGCCTCACAGATGTGCAGAGCTTTGTTGAGACTCTCCAACACCAAACTTAGAGTTTGGATATGGGAGTTCAACACCAAACTTAGAGTTTGGATGTGGCCTCCCAACACCAAACTTAGAGTTTGACTGTGGGGGCTCTGGTTGACTCTGCTTTGAGAGAAGCTTTTCAAGCTTCCTCTCCATGGTTGCAGAGGGAGATCCTTGAGTTTTGAATACAAGGGAGTTCTCATTCCATTGAAGGACTATTTCACCTCTGTCAACATCAATCACAGCTCTTGCTGTGGCCAGGAAAGGTCTTCCTAGGATGATGGATTCATCCTCTTCCTTTCCAGTATCCAGGACTATGAAATCAGTAGGTATGTAAAGGCCCTCAACCTTTACTAATACATCTTCTACTTGTCCATAAGCCTGTCTTCTTGAGTTGTCTGCCATCTCTAGTGAGATTTTAGCAGCTTGCACCCCATAGATTCCCAGTTTCTCTATTACAGAGAGGGGCATGAGGTTTATTCCTGAACCAAGGTCACACAGAGCCTTAAAGATCATGGTGCTTATGGTACAAGGTATTATGAACTTTCCAGGATCCTGTCGCTTCTGAGGCAATGTCAGTTGATCCAGATCACTTAGTTCATTGATGAACAAGGGAGGTTCAACTTCCCAAGCATCAATGCCAAATAATTTGGCATTCAGCTTCATGATTGCACCAAGAAACTTGGCAGTTTGCTCTTCAGTAACATCCTCATTCTCTTCAGAAGAGGAATACTCATCAGAGCTCATGAAGGGCATAAGGAGGTTCAATGGGATCTCTATGGTCTCTAGATGAGCCTCAGAGTCCTTTGGTTCCCCAGAGGGAAGCTCCTTATTGATCACTGGACGTCCCTGGAGGTCTTCCTCCTTGGGATTCACGTCCTCTCCTCTCCTCACAGGTTCGGCCATGGCACTTATGTCAATGGCCTTGCACTCTCCTTTTGGATTTTCTTCTGTATTGCTTGGGAGAGTACTAGGAGGGATTTCAGTGATCCTTTTACTCAGCTGGCCCACTTGTGCTTCCAGGTTTCTAATGGAAGATCTTGTTTCATTCATGAAACTTACAGTGGCCTTAGATAGATCAGAGACTAGATTTGCTAAATTAGAAGCATTTTGTTCAGAGTTCTCTGTCTGTTGCTGAGTTGATGATGGAAAAGGTTTGCTATTGCTAAACCTGTTTCTTCCACCATTATTAAAGCCTTGTTGAGGCTTTTGATCCTTCCATGAGAAATTTGGATGATTTCTCCATGTTGAGTTATAGGTGTTTCCATACGGTTCACCTAAGTAATTTACCTCTGCTATTGCAGGGTTCTCAGGATCATAAACTTCTTCTTCAGAAGAAGTCTCTTGAGTACTGTTGGATGCAGCTTGCATTCCATGCAGACTCTGTGAGATCATATTGACTTGCTGAGTCAATATTTTATTCTGAGCCAATATGGCATTCAGAGTATCAACCTCAAGAACTCCCTTCTTCATAGGCGTCCCATTATTCACAGGATTCCTTTCAGAAGTGTACATGAACCGGTTATTAGCAACCATGTCAATGAGTTCTTGAGCTTCTGCAGGCGTTTTCTTTAGGTGAATGGATCCACCTGCAGAAGTATCCAGTGACATCTTAGATAACTCAGACAGACCATCATAGAATATATCCAGGATGGTCCATTCTGAAAGCATGTCAGAAGGACACTTTTTGGTCAACTGTTTGTATCTTTCCCAAGCTTCATAAAGAGATTCACCTTCTTTCTGTCTGAAGGTTTGAACATCAGCTCTAAGCTTGCTCAGCTTTTGAGGAGGAAAGTACTTGGCTAAGAAAGCCGTGACCAGCTTATCCCAAGAGTTCAGGCTGTCTTTGGGTTGAGAATCCAACCATAATCTAGCTCTGTCTCTTACAGCAAAAGGAAAAAGCATGAGCCTGTAGACTTCAGGATCTATTCCATTAGTCTTAACAGTATCACATATCTGCAAGAATTCAGTTAAGAACTGAAAAGGATCTTCAGATAGAAGTCCATGAAACTTGCAGTTCTGCTGCATCAGAGAAACTAATTGAGGTTTCAGCTCAAAGTTGTTTGCTCCAATGGCAGGAATGGAGATGCTTCTTCCATGTAAATTGGAATTAGGTGCAATAAAGTCACCAAGCATCTTCCTTACATTATTATTATTTTCGGCTGCCATCTCCTCTGCCTGTTCGAAAATTTCTGAAAGGTTATCTCTGGATTGTTGTATTTTAGCTTCTCTTAATTTTTTTCTTCAGAGTCCTTTCAGGTTCTGGATCTGCTTCCACAAGAATGTTCTTATCCTTGCTCCTGCTCATATGACAAGGAAGAATGGCCAGGAAAATAATGATAATAATAGAGATCCTTTATACCACAGTATATGGATCCCTGTGTGAGTGGAAGAAGAGGGGGAGACAAAGAATGTAATATAAAGGAAGAAACACAACTGTGAGAATGGAAGAGATGTGAGATGAGATGTTAGGATATGAATGAATAAATAGAATAGGATGGGGGAGGTATAATTTTCGAAAATTTTTTTGAAAAGGAGTTAGTGATTTTTGAAATTTGGTTTTTGAAAATTTGTTAGTATTTTTCGAATTTTTTTTTTAAATAAAAATAAAACAAATAAAAATAATTAGTTAATTAAAAAGAAATTTTTGAAAAAGAGGGGAGATATTTTCGAAAATTAGAGAGAGGGAGTTAGTTAGGTAGTTTTGAAAAAGTTAAGAAACAAACAAAAAGTTAGTTAGTTGGTTGAAACAAATTTTGAAAAGATAAGAAGTTAGGAAGTTAGAAAAGATATTTTGAAAAGATATTTTTGAAAAAGATAAGATAAGAAGATATTTTTGAAAAGATATGATAGAAATTAGTTTTTGAAAAAGATTTGATTTTTAAAATAGATAAGATTTTCAAATTTGAAAATTTGATTTGACTCATAAGAAACAACTTGATTTTAAAAATTTTTGAAAAAGTCAACTTCAATTTTCGAATTTGATGAGAGAAAAAGGGAAAGATATTTTTTTGATTTTTGAATTTTTATGATGCAAGAGAAAAACATGAAAATTATGCAATGCATGAAATTTTTAGATCAAAACATGTGATGAATGCAAGAATGCTATGAATGTCAAGATGAACACCAAGAACACTATGAATGTCAAGATGAACATCATAGACACTTTTGAAAAATTTTTAATGCAAATAAAACATGCCAAACACCAAACTTAGAATTCTTTAATGCTTAAGCACTAAGAATTCAAGAATGCATATGATAAACATGAAAAGTCACAAAACAAAAAAAAAAAATCATCAAGATCAAACAAGAAGACTTACCAAGAACAACTTGAAGATCATGAAGAACACTATGAATGCATGAAATTTTCGAAAAAATGCAAGATGCATATGCAAGTGACACCAAACTTATGATATGACTCAAGACTCAAACAAGAAACAGAAAAATATTTTTGATTTTTTTGATTTTCTAAATTTTTTTTTTATTTTATATTTTTCGAAAAATTCTTTTGAAAAAGAAAAAAAGGATTCCAAAATTTTTAATATGAATTCCAGGAATCTTATGCTCTAAAGCTCCAATCAGAGGGTCAGGCATGGCTCAATAGCCAGCCAAGCTTTAGTATGTAACTCAGACATGACACGCCTGACATTCCTTACATTCAACAGCCAATTGGCTAAGAAAGATAAAGAAGCTCTTCTCTTGGGTATAAGGATTGAGACATGGCTTTACAGCCAGCCAGGCTTCAACATGCTTCATGAAACGCTAGAATTCATTCTTAAAAATTCTGAAACCATAGAATCATTTATTTTTGAAAACATTTTTTTTTTGAAAATATTGTTATTATTTTTTTTCGAAAACAGATGAGAAAATTTTAGAAATATTTTTGAAAAATTTTTGAAAATAAAATAAAAAGAAAATTACCTAATCTGAGCAACAAGATGAACCGTCAGTTGTCCAAACTCAAACAATCCCCGGCAACGGCGCCAAAAACTTGGTGGACGAAATTGTGATCACATTAATGTAGTACTCTTTGTTATTGTATGGAATCATTATTATGGCTCTTTACTATGTGTGGACACAACTCCGTTCAACTAACCAGCAAGTGTACTGGGTCGTCCAAGTAATAAACCTTATGTGAGTAAGGGTCGATCCCACAGAGATTGTTGGCTTGAAGCAAGCTATGGTCAACTTGTAAATCTCAGTCAGGCGGATTTAAACATGATACTTTATTAGATTAAAATAAACAATAAAAGGGATAGAGATACTTATGTAGATTCATTGGCAGGGATTTCAGATAAGCGAATGGAGATGCTTTTCGTTCCTCTGAACCTCTGCTTTCCTGCTATCTTCATCCAATCAGTCTTACTCCTTTCCATGGCTGGCTGTATGCAAGGGCATCACCGTTGTCAGTGGCTACATCCCCTCCTCTCAGTGAATCATATGCTCACGCACCCTGTCACGGCACGGCTATTCATCTGTCGGTTCTCGATCGTGCTGGAATAGGATTCACCCTCCTTTTGCGTCTGTCACTAACGCCCAGCACTCGCGAGTTTGAAGCTCGTCACAGTCATTCAATCATTGAATCCTACTCAGAATACCACAGACAAGGTTTAGACCTTCCGGATTCTCTTGAATGCCGCCATCATTCTAGCTTACGCCACGAAGATTCTGGTTTGGAGATCTAAGAGATACTCATTCTAGCTTAATTCATGTAGAACAGAAGTGTTTGTCAGGCACGCGTTCATAAGGGAGAAGGATGATGAGCGTCACACATAATCATCACCTTCATCACGTTCTTGGGTGCGAATGGATATCTTAGAAGAGAAATAAGAAGAATTGAATAGAAAACAGTAGTACTTTGCATTAATCTTTGAGGAACAGCAGAGCTCCACACCTTAATCTATGGAGTGTAGAAACTCTACCGTTGAAAATACATAAGTGAAGGTCCAGGCATGGCCGAGATGGCCAGCCCCCTAAATGTGATCAATAGTCTCCTAAGATGAACAATGGAATAAAACTGAGACCAAAGATGCCTAATACAGTAGTAAAAGGTCCTATTTATAATAAACTAGTCACTAGGGTTTACATGAGTAAGTAATTGATGCATAAATCCACTTCCGGGGCCCACTTGGTGTGTGTTTGGGCTGAGCTTAAGTGTAGCACGTGCAGAGGCCATTTGTGGAGTTGAACGCCAGTTTCTGTGCCAGTTTGGGCGTTCAACTCTGGTTTTGGATCCTTTTCTGGCGCTGGACGCCAGATTTGGGCAGAAGGCTGGTGTTGAACGCCAGTTTACGTCGTCAATTCTTGGCCAAAGTATGAACTATTATATATTGCTGAAAAGCCCTGGATGTCTACTTTCCAACGCAATTGGAAGCGCGCCGTTTCGAGTTTTGTAGCTCCAGAAAATCCACTTTGAGTGCAGGGAGGTCAGAATCCAACAGCATCAGCAGTCCTTTTTCAACCTCTGAATCTGATTTCTGCTCAAGTCCCTCAATTTCAGCCAGAAAATACCTGAAATCACAGAAAAACACACAAACTCATAGTAAAGTCCAGAAATGTGAATTTAACACAAAATCTATTAAAAACATCCCTAAAAGTAACTAGATCCTACTAAAAACATACTAAAAACAATGTCAAAAAGCGTATAAATTATCCGCTCATCACAACACCAAACTTAAATTGTTGCTTGTCCCCAAGCAACTGAAAATCAAAATAGGATAAAAAGAATAGAAAATACTATAAATTCCAAACTATCAATGAAACATAGCTTCAATCATATGAGCGGGACTTATAGCTTTTTGCCTCTTGAATAGTTTTGGCATCTCACTTTATCCATTGGTTTAGAATGATTGGCATCTATAGGAACTTCAGATTTCGAATAGTGTTATTGACTCTCCTAGTTCAGTATGATGATTCTTGAACACAGCTTCTTTATGAGTCTTGGCCGTGGCCCTAAGCACTTTGTTTTCCAGTATTACCACCGGATACATAAATGCCACAGACACGTAATTGGGTGAACCTTTTCAGATTGTGACTCAGCTTTGCTAGAGTCCCCAATTAGAGGTGTCCAGGGTTCTTAAGCACACTCTTTATTTTTGCTTTGGACCTTGACTTTAACCGCTCAGTCTCAAGTTTTCACTTGACACCTACACGCCACAAGCACATGGTTAGGGACAGCTTGGTTTAGCCGCTTAGACCAGGATTTTATTCCTTTAGGCTCTCCTATCCACTGATGCTCAAAGCCTTGGGATCCTTTTATTTGCCCTTGCCTTTTGGTTTTAAGGGTTATTGGCTTTTTGCTCTTGCCTCTTGGTTTTAAGAGCTTTTGGCTTTTTCTGCTTGCTTTTTCTTTTTCTTTCTATATTTTTTTTCTTATTTTTTTTTCTGCAAGCTTTGTTCTTTGCTGCTTTTTCTTGCTTCAAGAATCATTTTTATGATTTTTCAGATTATCAAATAACATGTCTCCTAGTCATCATTCTTTCAAGAACCAACATATTTAACATTCTTAAACAACAACTTCAAAAGACATATGCACTGTTCAAGCATACATTCAGAAAACAAGAAGCATTGTCACCACATCAATATAATTAAGCTAAGTTCAAGGATAAATTCAAAACTCATGTACTTCTTGTTCTTTTGAATTAAAACATTTTTTCATTTAAGAGAGGTGATGGATTCATAGGACATTTATAACTTTAAGACAAAGTTACTAACTACTAATGATCATGTAATGAAGACACAAACATAGATAAGCACATAACATAGAAAACGAAAAATAGAAGAAATAAGAGCAAGGAATGAATCCACCTTAGTGATGATGGTGTTTCAATGATGTTCTTGAGCTCTTCTATGTCTCTTCCTTGTCTTTGTTGCTCCTCCTTCATTGCTTTTAGATATTCTCTAATTTCATTAAGGATGATGGAGTGCTCTTGATGTTCCACCCTTAGTTGCTTCCAATAATTGTGTGGAAGAAAATGTATCCCCTGAGGTATCTCAGGGATCTCTTGATTTGCAGTCAAATGTTCTACCACTGAGCTATAGATCCTTTACATAATTGTTTTACCACACCAAACTTAGAATGTTGCTCGCCCTCGAGCAAAAGAAGAAGGAATAGATGAAGAAGAGGATGTGGAAATAAAAACTAGGATTATGAGGAGGTAAGGTGGGGATCCTGTGGGGTCCACAGATCCTGAGGTGTCAAGGCATTTACATCCCTGCACCAATTTAGGCATGCAAAATGCCCTTGCACACAACTCTGGGCGTTCAGCGCCAGGTTGGTGCCCATTTTGGGCGTTCAACGCCCCTTTGCTGCCATTTCTGGCGTTGAACGCCAGAACCATGCTTGTTCTGGGCGTTCAGCGCCAGGATGCCCCCATTCTGGGCGTTCAGCGCCAGAACTATGCTCTGTTCTGGCGTTTGAACGCCAGACAGATGCTCCTCCAGGGTGTGATTTTTCTTCTGCTGTTTTTGATTCCGTTTTCAATTTTTATTTTTATTTTGTGACTCCACATGATCATGAACCTAAGAAAACATAAAAAAAACAATAAAAATAAGAATTAGATAAACATTGGGTTGCCTCCCAACAAGCGCTTCTTTAATGTCAATAGCTTGACAGAGGGCTCTCATGGAGCCTCACAGATGTGCAGAGCTTTGTTGAGACTCTCCAACACCAAACTTAGAGTTTGGATATGGGAGTTCAACACCAAACTTAGAGTTTGGATGTGGCCTCCCAACACCAAACTTAGAGTTTGACTGTGGGGGCTCTGGTTGACTCTGCTTTGAGAGAAGCTTTTCAAGCTTCCTCTCCATGGTTGCAGAGGGAGATCCTTGAGTTTTGAATACAAGGGAGTTCTCATTCCATTGAAGGACTATTTCACCTCTGTCAACATCAATCACAGCTCTTGCTGTGGCCAGGAAAGGTCTTCCTAGGATGATGGATTCATCCTCTTCCTTTCCAGTATCCAGGACTATGAAATCAGTAGGTATGTAAAGGCCCTCAACCTTTACTAATACATCTTCTACTTGTCCATAAGCCTGTCTTCTTGAGTTGTCTGCCATCTCTAGTGAGATTTTAGCAGCTTGCACCCCATAGATTCCCAGTTTCTCTATTACAGAGAGGGGCATGAGGTTTATTCCTGAACCAAGGTCACACAGAGCCTTAAAGATCATGGTGCTTATGGTACAAGGTATTATGAACTTTCCAGGATCCTGTCGCTTCTGAGGCAATGTCAGTTGATCCAGATCACTTAGTTCATTGATGAACAAGGGAGGTTCAACTTCCCAAGCATCAATGCCAAATAATTTGGCATTCAGCTTCATGATTGCACCAAGAAACTTGGCAGTTTGCTCTTCAGTAACATCCTCATTCTCTTCAGAAGAGGAATACTCATCAGAGCTCATGAAGGGCATAAGGAGGTTCAATGGGATCTCTATGGTCTCTAGATGAGCCTCAGAGTCCTTTGGTTCCCCAGAGGGAAGCTCCTTATTGATCACTGGACGTCCCTGGAGGTCTTCCTCCTTGGGATTCACGTCCTCTCCTCTCCTCACAGGTTCGGCCATGGCACTTATGTCAATGGCCTTGCACTCTCCTTTTGGATTTTCTTCTGTATTGCTTGGGAGAGTACTAGGAGGGATTTCAGTGATCCTTTTACTCAGCTGGCCCACTTGTGCTTCCAGGTTTCTAATGGAAGATCTTGTTTCATTCATGAAACTTACAGTGGCCTTAGATAGATCAGAGACTAGATTTGCTAAATTAGAAGCATTTTGTTCAGAGTTCTCTGTCTGTTGCTGAGTTGATGATGGAAAAGGTTTGCTATTGCTAAACCTGTTTCTTCCACCATTATTAAAGCCTTGTTGAGGCTTTTGATCCTTCCATGAGAAATTTGGATGATTTCTCCATGTTGAGTTATAGGTGTTTCCATACGGTTCACCTAAGTAATTTACCTCTGCTATTGCAGGGTTCTCAGGATCATAAACTTCTTCTTCAGAAGAAGTCTCTTGAGTACTGTTGGATGCAGCTTGCATTCCATGCAGACTCTGTGAGATCATATTGACTTGCTGAGTCAATATTTTATTCTGAGCCAATATGGCATTCAGAGTATCAACCTCAAGAACTCCCTTCTTCATAGGCGTCCCATTATTCACAGGATTCCTTTCAGAAGTGTACATGAACCGGTTATTAGCAACCATGTCAATGAGTTCTTGAGCTTCTGCAGGCGTTTTCTTTAGGTGAATGGATCCACCTGCAGAAGTATCCAGTGACATCTTAGATAACTCAGACAGACCATCATAGAATATATCCAGGATGGTCCATTCTGAAAGCATGTCAGAAGGACACTTTTTGGTCAACTGTTTGTATCTTTCCCAAGCTTCATAAAGAGATTCACCTTCTTTCTGTCTGAAGGTTTGAACATCAGCTCTAAGCTTGCTCAGCTTTTGAGGAGGAAAGTACTTGGCTAAGAAAGCCGTGACCAGCTTATCCCAAGAGTTCAGGCTGTCTTTGGGTTGAGAATCCAACCATAATCTAGCTCTGTCTCTTACAGCAAAAGGAAAAAGCATGAGCCTGTAGACTTCAGGATCTATTCCATTAGTCTTAACAGTATCACATATCTGCAAGAATTCAGTTAAGAACTGAAAAGGATCTTCAGATAGAAGTCCATGAAACTTGCAGTTCTGCTGCATCAGAGAAACTAATTGAGGTTTCAGCTCAAAGTTGTTTGCTCCAATGGCAGGAATGGAGATGCTTCTTCCATGTAAATTGGAATTAGGTGCAATAAAGTCACCAAGCATCTTCCTTACATTATTATTATTTTCGGCTGCCATCTCCTCTGCCTGTTCGAAAATTTCTGAAAGGTTATCTCTGGATTGTTGTATTTTAGCTTCTCTTAATTTTTTTCTTCAGAGTCCTTTCAGGTTCTGGATCTGCTTCCACAAGAATGTTCTTATCCTTGCTCCTGCTCATATGACAAGGAAGAATGGCCAGGAAAATAATGATAATAATAGAGATCCTTTATACCACAGTATATGGATCCCTGTGTGAGTGGAAGAAGAGGGGGAGACAAAGAATGTAATATAAAGGAAGAAACACAACTGTGAGAATGGAAGAGATGTGAGATGAGATGTTAGGATATGAATGAATAAATAGAATAGGATGGGGGAGGTATAATTTTCGAAAATTTTTTTGAAAAGGAGTTAGTGATTTTTGAAATTTGGTTTTTGAAAATTTGTTAGTATTTTTCGAAATTTTTTTTTTAAATAAAAATAAAACAAATAAAAATAATTAGTTAATTAAAAAGAAATTTTTGAAAAAGAGGGGAGATATTTTCGAAAATTAGAGAGAGGGAGTTAGTTAGGTAGTTTTGAAAAAGTTAAGAAACAAACAAAAAGTTAGTTAGTTGGTTGAAACAAATTTTGAAAAGATAAGAAGTTAGGAAGTTAGAAAAGATATTTTGAAAAGATATTTTTGAAAAAGATAAGATAAGAAGATATTTTTGAAAAGATATGATAGAAATTAGTTTTTGAAAAAGATTTGATTTTTAAAATAGATAAGATTTTCAAATTTGAAAATTTGATTTGACTCATAAGAAACAACTTGATTTTAAAAATTTTTGAAAAAGTCAACTTCAATTTTCGAATTTGATGAGAGAAAAAGGGAAAGATATTTTTTTGATTTTTGAATTTTTATGATGCAAGAGAAAAACATGAAAATTATGCAATGCATGAAATTTTTAGATCAAAACATGTGATGAATGCAAGAATGCTATGAATGTCAAGATGAACACCAAGAACACTATGAATGTCAAGATGAACATCATAGACACTTTTGAAAAATTTTTAATGCAAATAAAACATGCCAAACACCAAACTTAGAATTCTTTAATGCTTAAGCACTAAGAATTCAAGAATGCATATGATAAACATGAAAAGTCACAAAACAAAAAAAAAATCATCAAGATCAAACAAGAAGACTTACCAAGAACAACTTGAAGATCATGAAGAACACTATGAATGCATGAAATTTTCGAAAAAATGCAAGATGCATATGCAAGTGACACCAAACTTATGATATGACTCAAGACTCAAACAAGAAACAGAAAAATATTTTTGATTTTTTTGATTTTCTAAATTTTTTTTTATTTTATATTTTTCGAAAAATTCTTTTGAAAAAGAAAAAAAGGATTCCAAAATTTTTAATATGAATTCCAGGAATCTTATGCTCTAAAGCTCCAATCAGAGGGTCAGGCATGGCTCAATAGCCAGCCAAGCTTTAGTATGTAACTCAGACATGACACGCCTGACATTCCTTACATTCAACAGCCAATTGGCTAAGAAAGATAAAGAAGCTCTTCTCTTGGGTATAAGGATTGAGACATGGCTTTACAGCCAGCCAGGCTTCAACATGCTTCATGAAACGCTAGAATTCATTCTTAAAAATTCTGAAACCATAGAATCATTTATTTTTGAAAACATTTTTTTTTTGAAAATATTGTTATTATTTTTTTTCGAAAACAGATGAGAAAATTTTAGAAATATTTTTGAAAAATTTTTGAAAATAAAATAAAAAGAAAATTACCTAATCTGAGCAACAAGATGAACCGTCAGTTGTCCAAACTCAAACAATCCCCGGCAACGGCGCCAAAAACTTGGTGGACGAAATTGTGATCACATTAATGTAGTACTCTTTGTTATTGTATGGAATCATTATTATGGCTCTTTACTATGTGTGGACACAACTCCGTTCAACTAACCAGCAAGTGTACTGGGTCGTCCAAGTAATAAACCTTATGTGAGTAAGGGTCGATCCCACAGAGATTGTTGGCTTGAAGCAAGCTATGGTCAACTTGTAAATCTCAGTCAGGCGGATTTAAACATGATACTTTATTAGATTAAAATAAACAATAAAAGGGATAGAGATACTTATGTAGATTCATTGGCAGGGATTTCAGATAAGCGAATGGAGATGCTTTTCGTTCCTCTGAACCTCTGCTTTCCTGCTATCTTCATCCAATCAGTCTTACTCCTTTCCATGGCTGGCTGTATGCAAGGGCATCACCGTTGTCAGTGGCTACATCCCCTCCTCTCAGTGAATCATATGCTCACGCACCCTGTCACGGCACGGCTATTCATCTGTCGGTTCTCGATCGTGCTGGAATAGGATTCACCCTCCTTTTGCGTCTGTCACTAACGCCCAGCACTCGCGAGTTTGAAGCTCGTCACAGTCATTCAATCATTGAATCCTACTCAGAATACCACAGACAAGGTTTAGACCTTCCGGATTCTCTTGAATGCCGCCATCATTCTAGCTTACGCCACGAAGATTCTGGTTAGGAGATCTAAGAGATACTCATTCTAGCTTAATTCATGTAGAACAGAAGTGTTTGTCAGGCACGCGTTCATAAGGGAGAAGGATGATGAGCGTCACACATAATCATCACCTTCATCACGTTCTTGGGTGCGAATGGATATCTTAGAAGAGAAATAAGAAGAATTGAATAGAAAACAGTAGTACTTTGCATTAATCTTTGAGGAACAGCAGAGCTCCACACCTTAATCTATGGAGTGTAGAAACTCTACCGTTGAAAATACATAAGTGAAGGTCCAGGCATGGCCGAGATGGCCAGCCCCCTAAATGTGATCAATAGTCTCCTAAGATGAACAATGGAATAAAACTGAGACCAAAGATGCCTAATACAGTAGTAAAAGGTCCTATTTATAATAAACTAGTCACTAGGGTTTACATGAGTAAGTAATTGATGCATAAATCCACTTCCGGGGCCCACTTGGTGTGTGTTTGGGCTGAGCTTAAGTGTAGCACGTGCAGAGGCCATTTGTGGAGTTGAACGCCAGTTTCTGTGCCAGTTTGGGCGTTCAACTCTGGTTTTGGATCCTTTTCTGGCGCTGGACGCCAGATTTGGGCAGAAGGCTGGTGTTGAACGCCAGTTTATGTCGTCAATTCTTGGCCAAAGTATGAACTATTATATATTTCTGAAAAGCCCTGGATGTCTACTTTCCAACGCAATTGGAAGCGCGCCGTTTCGAGTTTTGTAGCTCCAGAAAATCCACTTTGAGTGCAGGGAGGTCAGAATCCAACAGCATCAGCAGTCCTTTTTCAACCTCTGAATCTGATTTCTGCTCAAGTCCCTCAATTTCAGCCAGAAAATACCTGAAATCATAGAAAAACACACAAACTCATAGTAAAGTCCAGAAATGTGAATTTAACACAAAATCTATTAAAAACATCCCTAAAAGTAACTAGATCCTACTAAAAACATACTAAAAACAATGTCAAAAAGCGTATAAATTATCCGCTCATCACAACACCAAACTTAAATTGTTGCTTGTCCCCAAGCAACTGAAAATCAAAATAGGATAAAAAGAATAGAAAATACTATAAATTCCAAACTATCAATGAAACATAGCTTCAATCATATGAGCGGGACTTATAGCTTTTTGCCTCTTGAATAGTTTTGGCATCTCACTTTATCCATTGGTTTAGAATGATTGGCATCTATAGGAACTTCAGATTTCGAATAGTGTTATTGACTCTCCTAGTTCAGTATGATGATTCTTGAACACAGCTTCTTTATGAGTCTTGGCCGTGGCCCTAAGCACTTTGTTTTCCAGTATTACCACCGGATACATAAATGCCACAGACACGTAATTGGGTGAACCTTTTCAGATTGTGACTCAGCTTTGCTAGAGTCCCCAATTAGAGGTGTCCAGGGTTCTTAAGCACACTCTTTATTTTTGCTTTGGACCTTGACTTTAACCGCTCAGTCTCAAGTTTTCACTTGACACCTACACGCCACAAGCACATGGTTAGGGACAGCTTGGTTTAGCCGCTTAGACCAGGATTTTATTCCTTTAGGCTCTCCTATCCACTGATGCTCAAAGCCTTGGGATCCTTTTATTTGCCCTTGCCTTTTGGTTTTAAGGGTTATTGGCTTTTTGCTCTTGCCTCTTGGTTTTAAGAGCTTTTGGCTTTTTCTGCTTGCTTTTTCTTTTTCTTTCTATATTTTTTTTCTTATTTTTTTTTCTGCAAGCTTTGTTCTTTGCTGCTTTTTCTTGCTTCAAGAATCATTTTTATGATTTTTCAGATTATCAAATAACATGTCTCCTAGTCATCATTCTTTCAAGAACCAACATATTTAACATTCTTAAACAACAACTTCAAAAGACATATGCACTGTTCAAGCATACATTCAGAAAACAAGAAGCATTGTCACCACATCAATATAATTAAGCTAAGTTCAAGGATAAATTCAAAACTCATGTACTTCTTGTTCTTTTGAATTAAAACATTTTTTCATTTAAGAGAGGTGATGGATTCATAGGACATTTATAACTTTAAGACAAAGTTACTAACTACTAATGATCATGTAATGAAGACACAAACATAGATAAGCACATAACATAGAAAACGAAAAATAGAAGAAATAAGAGCAAGGAATGAATCCACCTTAGTGATGATGGTGTTTCAATGATGTTCTTGAGCTCTTCTATGTCTCTTCCTTGTCTTTGTTGCTCCTCCTTCATTGCTTTTAGATATTCTCTAATTTCATTAAGGATGATGGAGTGCTCTTGATGTTCCACCCTTAGTTGCTTCCAATAATTGTGTGGAAGAAAATGTATCCCCTGAGGTATCTCAGGGATCTCTTGATTTGCAGTCAAATGTTCTACCACTGAGCTATAGATCCTTTACATAATTGTTTTACCACACCAAACTTAGAATGTTGCTCGCCCTCGAGCAAAAGAAGAAGGAATAGATGAAGAAGAGGATGTGGAAATAAAAACTAGGATTATGAGGAGGTAAGGTGGGGATCCTGTGGGGTCCACAGATCCTGAGGTGTCAAGGCATTTACATCCCTGCACCAATTTAGGCATGCAAAATGCCCTTGCACACAACTCTGGGCGTTCAGCGCCAGGTTGGTGCCCATTTTGGGCGTTCAACGCCCCTTTGCTGCCATTTCTGGCGTTGAACGCCAGAACCATGCTTGTTCTGGGCGTTCAGCGCCAGGATGCCCCCATTCTGGGCGTTCAGCGCCAGAACTATGCTCTGTTCTGGCGTTTGAACGCCAGACAGATGCTCCTCCAGGGTGTGATTTTTCTTCTGCTGTTTTTGATTCCGTTTTCAATTTTTATTTTTATTTTGTGACTCCACATGATCATGAACCTAAGAAAACATAAAAAAAACAATAAAAATAAGAATTAGATAAACATTGGGTTGCCTCCCAACAAGCGCTTCTTTAATGTCAATAGCTTGACAGAGGGCTCTCATGGAGCCTCACAGATGTGCAGAGCTTTGTTGAGACTCTCCAACACCAAACTTAGAGTTTGGATATGGGAGTTCAACACCAAACTTAGAGTTTGGATGTGGCCTCCCAACACCAAACTTAGAGTTTGACTGTGGGGGCTCTGGTTGACTCTGCTTTGAGAGAAGCTTTTCAAGCTTCCTCTCCATGGTTGCAGAGGGAGATCCTTGAGTTTTGAATACAAGGGAGTTCTCATTCCATTGAAGGACTATTTCACCTCTGTCAACATCAATCACAGCTCTTGCTGTGGCCAGGAAAGGTCTTCCTAGGATGATGGATTCATCCTCTTCCTTTCCAGTATCCAGGACTATGAAATCAGTAGGTATGTAAAGGCCCTCAACCTTTACTAATACATCTTCTACTTGTCCATAAGCCTGTCTTCTTGAGCTGTCTGCCATCTCTAGTGAGATTTTAGCAGCTTGCACCCCATAGATTCCCAGTTTCTCTATTACAGAGAGGGGCATGAGGTTTATTCCTGAACCAAGGTCACACAGAGCCTTAAAGATCATGGTGCTTATGGTACAAGGTATTATGAACTTTCCAGGATCCTGTCGCTTCTGAGGCAATGTCAGTTGATCCAGATCACTTAGTTCATTGATGAACAAGGGAGGTTCAACTTCCCAAGCATCAATGCCAAATAATTTGGCATTCAGCTTCATGATTGCACCAAGAAACTTGGCAGTTTGCTCTTCAGTAACATCCTCATTCTCTTCAGAAGAGGAATACTCATCAGAGCTCATGAAGGGCATAAGGAGGTTCAATGGGATCTCTATGGTCTCTAGATGAGCCTCAGAGTCCTTTGGTTCCCCAGAGGGAAGCTCCTTATTGATCACTGGACGTCCCTGGAGGTCTTCCTCCTTGGGATTCACGTCCTCTCCTCTCCTCACAGGTTCGGCCATGGCACTTATGTCAATGGCCTTGCACTCTCCTTTTGGATTTTCTTCTGTATTGCTTGGGAGAGTACTAGGAGGGATTTCAGTGATCCTTTTACTCAGCTGGCCCACTTGTGCTTCCAGGTTTCTAATGGAAGATCTTGTTTCATTCATGAAACTTACAGTGGCCTTAGATAGATCAGAGACTAGATTTGCTAAATTAGAAGCATTTTGTTCAGAGTTCTCTGTCTGTTGCTGAGTTGATGATGGAAAAGGTTTGCTATTGCTAAACCTGTTTCTTCCACCATTATTAAAGCCTTGTTGAGGCTTTTGATCCTTCCATGAGAAATTTGGATGATTTCTCCATGTTGAGTTATAGGTGTTTCCATACGGTTCACCTAAGTAATTTACCTCTGCTATTGCAGGGTTCTCAGGATCATAAACTTCTTCTTCAGAAGAAGTCTCTTGAGTACTGTTGGATGCAGCTTGCATTCCATGCAGACTCTGTGAGATCATATTGACTTGCTGAGTCAATATTTTATTCTGAGCCAATATGGCATTCAGAGTATCAACCTCAAGAACTCCCTTCTTCATAGGCGTCCCATTATTCACAGGATTCCTTTCAGAAGTGTACATGAACCGGTTATTAGCAACCATGTCAATGAGTTCTTGAGCTTCTGCAGGCGTTTTCTTTAGGTGAATGGATCCACCTGCAGAAGTATCCAGTGACATCTTAGATAACTCAGACAGACCATCATAGAATATATCCAGGATGGTCCATTCTGAAAGCATGTCAGAAGGACACTTTTTGGTCAACTGTTTGTATCTTTCCCAAGCTTCATAAAGAGATTCACCTTCTTTCTGTCTGAAGGTTTGAACATCAGCTCTAAGCTTGCTCAGCTTTTGAGGAGGAAAGTACTTGGCTAAGAAAGCCGTGACCAGCTTATCCCAAGAGTTCAGGCTGTCTTTGGGTTGAGAATCCAACCATAATCTAGCTCTGTCTCTTACAGCAAAAGGGAAAAGCATGAGCCTGTAGACTTCAGGATCTATTCCATTAGTCTTAACAGTATCACATATCTGCAAGAATTCAGTTAAGAACTGAAAAGGATCTTCAGATGGAAGTCCATGAAACTTGCAGTTCTGCTGCATCAGAGAAACTAATTGAGGTTTCAGCTCAAAGTTGTTTGCTCCAATGGCAGGAATGGAGATGCTTCTTCCATGTAAATTGGAATTAGGTGCAATAAAGTCACCAAGCATCTTCCTTACATTATTATTATTTTCGGCTGCCATCTCCTCTGCCTGTTCGAAAATTTCTGAAAGGTTATCTCTGGATTGTTGTATTTTAGCTTCTCTTAATTTTTTTCTTCAGAGTCCTTTCAGGTTCTGGATCTGCTTCCACAAGAATGTTCTTATCCTTGCTCCTGCTCATATGACAAGGAAGAATGGCCAGGAAAATAATGATAATAATAGAGATCCTTTATACCACAGTATATGGATCCCTGTGTGAGTGGAAGAAGAGGGGGAGACAAAGAATGTAATATAAAGGAAGAAACACAACTGTGAGAATGGAAGAGATGTGAGATGAGATGTTAGGATATGAATGAATAAATAGAATAGGATGGGGGAGGTATAATTTTCGAAAATTTTTTTGAAAAGGAGTTAGTGATTTTTGAAAATTGGTTTTTGAAAATTTGTTAGTATTTTTCGAAATTTTTTTTTAAATAAAAATAAAACAAATAAAAATAATTAGTTAATTAAAAAGAAATTTTTGAAAAAGAGGGGAGATATTTTCGAAAATTAGAGAGAGGGAGTTAGTTAGGTAGTTTTGAAAAAGTTAAGAAACAAACAAAAAGTTAGTTAGTTGGTTGAAACAAATTTTGAAAAGATAAGAAGTTAGGAAGTTAGAAAAGATATTTTGAAAAGATATTTTTGAAAAAGATAAGATAAGAAGATATTTTTGAAAAGATATGATAGAAATTAGTTTTTGAAAAAGATTTGATTTTTAAAATAGATAAGATTTTCAAATTTGAAAATTTGATTTGACTCATAAGAAACAACTTGATTTTAAAAATTTTTGAAAAAGTCAACTTCAATTTTCGAATTTGATGAGAGAAAAAGGGAAAGATATTTTTTTGATTTTTGAATTTTTATGATGCAAGAGAAAAACATGAAAATTATGCAATGCATGAAATTTTTAGATCAAAACATGTGATGAATGCAAGAATGCTATGAATGTCAAGATGAACACCAAGAACACTATGAATGTCAAGATGAACATCATAGACACTTTTGAAAAATTTTTAATGCAAATAAAACATGCCAAACACCAAACTTAGAATTCTTTAATGCTTAAGCACTAAGAATTCAAGAATGCATATGATAAACATGAAAAGTCACAAAACAAAAAAAAAAAATCATCAAGATCAAACAAGAAGACTTACCAAGAACAACTTGAAGATCATGAAGAACACTATGAATGCATGAAATTTTCGAAAAAATGCAAGATGCATATGCAAGTGACACCAAACTTATGATATGACTCAAGACTCAAACAAGAAACAGAAAAATATTTTTGATTTTTTTGATTTTCTAAATTTTTTTTTTATTTTATATTTTTCGAAAAATTCTTTTGAAAAAGAAAAAAAGGATTCCAAAATTTTTAATATGAATTCCAGGAATCTTATGCTCTAAAGCTCCAATCAGAGGGTCAGGCATGGCTCAATAGCCAGCCAAGCTTTAGTATGTAACTCAGACATGACACGCCTGACATTCCTTACATTCAACAGCCAATTGGCTAAGAAAGATAAAGAAGCTCTTCTCTTGGGTATAAGGATTGAGACATGGCTTTACAGCCAGCCAGGCTTCAACATGCTTCATGAAACGCTAGAATTCATTCTTAAAAATTCTGAAACCATAGAATCATTTATTTTTGAAAACATTTTTTTTTTTTGAAAATATTGTTATTATTTTTTTTCGAAAACAGATGAGAAAATTTTAGAAATATTTTTGAAAAATTTTTGAAAATAAAATAAAAAGAAAATTACCTAATCTGAGCAACAAGATGAACCGTCAGTTGTCCAAACTCAAACAATCCCCGGCAACGGCGCCAAAAACTTGGTGGACGAAATTGTGATCACATTAATGTAGTACTCTTTGTTATTGTATGGAATCATTATTATGGCTCTTTACTATGTGTGGACACAACTCCGTTCAACTAACCAGCAAGTGTACTGGGTCGTCCAAGTAATAAACCTTACGTGAGTAAGGGTCGATCCCACAGAGATTGTTGGCTTGAAGCAAGCTATGGTCAACTTGTAAATCTCAGTCAGGCGGATTTAAACATGATACTTTATTAGATTAAAATAAACAATAAAAGGGATAGAGATACTTATGTAGATTCATTGGCAGGGATTTCAGATAAGCGAATGGAGATGCTTTTCGTTCCTCTGAACCTCTGCTTTCCTGCTATCTTCATCCAATCAGTCTTACTCCTTTCCATGGCTGGCTGTATGCAAGGGCATCACCGTTGTCAGTGGCTACATCCCCTCCTCTCAGTGAATCATATGCTCACGCACCCTGTCACGGCACGGCTATTCATCTGTCGGTTCTCGATCGTGCTGGAATAGGATTCACCCTCCTTTTGCGTCTGTCACTAACGCCCAGCACTCGCGAGTTTGAAGCTCGTCACAGTCATTCAATCATTGAATCCTACTCAGAATACCACAGACAAGGTTTAGACCTTCCGGATTCTTTTGAATGCCGCCATCATTCTAGCTTACGCCACGAAGATTCTGGTTAGGAGATCTAAGAGATACTCATTCTAGCTTAATTCATGTAGAACAGAAGTGTTTGTCAGGCACGCGTTCATAAGGGAGAAGGATGATGAGCGTCACACATAATCATCACCTTCATCACGTTCTTGGGTGCGAATGGATATCTTAGAAGAGAAATAAGAAGAATTGAATAGAAAACAGTAGTACTTTGCATTAATCTTTGAGGAACAGCAGAGCTCCACACCTTAATCTATGGAGTGTAGAAACTCTACCGTTGAAAATACATAAGTGAAGGTCCAGGCATGGCCGAGATGGCCAGCCCCCTAAACGTGATCAATAGTCTCCTAAGATGAACAATGGAATAAAACTGAGACCAAAGATGCCTAATACAGTAGTAAAAGGTCATATTTATAATAAACTAGTCACTAGGGTTTACATGAGTAAGTAATTGATGCATAAATCCACTTCCGGGGCCCACTTGGTGTGTGTTTGGGCTGAGCTTAAGTGTAGCACGTGCAGAGGCCATTTGTGGAGTTGAACGCCAGTTTCTGTGCCAGTTTGGGCGTTCAACTCTGGTTTTGGATCCTTTTCTAGCGCTGGACGCCAAATTTGGGCAGAAGGCTGGCGTTGAACGCCAGTTTACGTCGTCAATTCTTGGCCAAAGTATGGACTATTATATATTGCTGGAAAGCCCTGGATGTCTACTTTCCAACGCAATTGGAAGCGCGCCATTTCGAGTTCTGTAGCTCCAGAAAATTCACTTTGAGTGCAGGGAGGTCTGAATCCAACAGCATCAGCAGTCCTTTTTCAACCTCTGAATCTGATTTCTGCTCAAGTCCCTCAATTTCAGCCAGAAAATACCTGAAATCACAGAAAAACACACAAACTCATAGTAAAGTCCAGAAATGTGAATTTAACACAAAATCTATTAAAAACATCCCTAAAAGTAACTAGATCCTACTAAAAACATACTAAAAATAATGTCAAAAAGCGTATAAATTATCCGCTCATCATGCCACATAATGGTAGCAGGTATTGGTTGCTGTCTTCACTTCAGTTTTATTGCTTAGAGTTATAAGTACTTAATGTCAGTGCATAGAAAGTACTGTTAAACAAACTTTTTTAATTTATTGCAGAAATATAATGCTATTTAATCTTCTTGATAAGTATAACCTGCAACTTCATTCAGGTGTATGAGATTCATGGATATGGAAACTGACACAAACCCCATTGATCGATCTATAGCACACTTACTGTTTCATAGGCCCCATGATCAATCAATGTTGCATCCTTATGATACTATACCTTTCAAATCCAGTGCCACAGTATGATTTCATTAATTCTTAACATGTTTAAATGAATGAAGTAGAATATAATCGTTTGATCCTTGCTTCATTTTCTTTATTCAATTGTTTTTCTATGCTTTCTGTAGTGGTTATCACTCCTCCAAAAATTATTGTGGCACGCAGAAGAAACCCAAAGGTCTTAGCAGAACAAGCCGCCAGGGGAAAGAGGAAACGTTGAATGGATCTTAAAAGAATTGAACAACTAATGTTCAATCTGTGCTCATGTATTTCCTTGTAAACCAGTGTTGCTTAGGGATTATACTTTGTTTATATTTGAATTATATTGACTTGTTTATTTATAGTACTTTTCTTTTAGTTTGATAATACGATGAATTTGTTTATTTTTTGAAATATTATATTCGAATAAAATTAGATAAAATTTGTATTAAATTTATATTTATTTTGAATGAAAACAAGTTTATTTTGTAATAAATTTGTATTAAATTTATATTTACAGACGAAAAATCTGTCGGAAAATTCGTCTGTAATTACAGACGGAAAATTCGTCTGAAAATCCGTCTGTAATTATAGACGAAAAATCCGTCTGAAAATCCGTCTGTAATTACAGACGGAAAATCCGTTGGAAAGTTCGTCGCCTTTGGAAAATGGATGGAGAATTTACAGAGGTAAAATCTGTCGGTAACTGGTAAAAATCCGTCGGTAATTTTCCGACGAAAAAAAAATCCGTCGGAAAAAAAAATCCGTCGATAAATAATTTCCGACGGGGCTTTTACAGAGGGACAAAATCTGTCGGTAATTTCGTTGGTAACCAAAAATCCATCTGTAATAAAGACTAAATCTGTCTGTAAATTTGTCTGTATTAATCCATTTTCTAGTTGTGAACTAGATTTGGAGTTTGAACTAATCTATCCGGTAGTAGTCCAACGGCGGACAATCCCCTGGTTCGCCAAAGCAGGGGAGAACAGTAAAACATTGGAGGATAAGGACTTGATACCTTCAGCTCTAATTAACTATCAGTTTAGTGTTTCAAACCAGTTGGTACCTTCAACTCTAATTAATTAAGTTCATACGTGGAGGCATTTTCTTTATAAGTTTTCCCAGCTACCACTCATTAGCATCTGTCTTTCAGGCCACATTTTCTTCTTTTGTTTTTTTCCTCAACAGATGGACTTGCTCACCTTCCATATGTAGTTCTTGGGCCCCAACTAATCAACTATGGCCTATTACCAGTGCATGAAATAGAAAATATAATTTGATATACTAAATAAAAACTATATACCGCGACGGATTAGTCCTTGACCTGCCGGGTTGGGAGATACCATGGGAAATCAAAAAAAAAAAACAAATTCATAATTTAAGCTTAGTACTGGGAAAAAAGAAAAGCAAAATATGTTATAACTTTAATCTATTTTAATATGACTTTTAATACTAAACCATATATTAGAAGAATTTCCATTTTTTTTCTTTTTTTTAAAAGACGAAAAAGAATGCTTTTTCCAGAAATCATAGAGCAAAAACACCAATTGCGACAGTATGACCTGACATGAATTAGACGAGGAAACAAAAACAAACACTCACGTTCGAACTGTACAACAACAAATGGTATTTGATGTGGGAGTAATTATGAAATAGTAAACTTTTAAAATCTTGTAAGATTGGTTAATTAAAATCCTAACCCTTCAACTTGACATTGATTTTCAATTAAACAAACAAATCTAAGTGTCTCAAAACAATATCTACTAGCCATAAAGAAAGATTTGGAAAGATATTGAGGAAAAGGCCCCAAAAAGCACGTTACTAGTGCCACTCTATTTGGAAAGCTAAATATGCTAATGAGAAAAGAAAGATTTGCTAAGTTGCTAACTTTTCTATAGAGATATTTTCGGTGAAATTTTTTTAACTAACTTTCATAAAATAATTGCATAATGCTTATATTAATAGAAAAAAATATTAATTAATAATACAATAATTTGATTTTCTAATTTAAAAACAAATAGTTTGTATAATTATAGTATAATTTGTATAATTTAGAGAAGGTATAATTAATAATAAATAAGAATATTATCTTACCATTAATTAATTTAAAATTCACGCTCTTTCCATAAGTATGATATTGTTTAAGATTAAAAAAAAAATTATTGATTAATGCTATGATAAAGAATATCAAAATAAAATATTATCCAATACATTAGGAAAAAAAATATTAACATAACTTAATATAACTATCTAAAACAAACTAATTACAAGATTTAAATACCTTAAATTAATTTTAAAATATTATTCTATTCTCAAAATAAAAAAAAAATCAGCTTATTATATTAATTTTCTTAATTAGAGTATATTCATTTAACCATATTGCTTTTAAAATTAGAGAATAAATTATTAATTAATAATAGAATAATTTGATTCTTTAGTCTAAGAACAAATAATTAAGTACAATTGTAGTATAACTAGTGTAATTTATGTTTACTATAAATAGTATTAAATTAGAATATTTCTTTGGAGATTAAACTAATCAAATCCTAATATTAGAATTTAGTTATTTAAATAATATTTATGGGATTGAATTCTAGACCTTAGATATTTATACATTAGAATTATTTTTGCAATGAAAACCAATGAAAATAGCCTGACCAGATTGAATGTACAGAAATCACGCAAATTCAGATCATCTTCTTGAGTACGATAAAAAATTAACAATTAAAATATGTTTATAAAAAAGAAATAAACGAAAGAATAAGCTAAGGATATATTTGTGTACTTACACATAAAGGTTACTAGTTATAAAAGAAATAAAGATAAGAAATCCGAGAGAGTATAAATAGTTATAATATTATATTATTTTATAAAATATTAATAGTATATTATAAAATACTTTCATTTAAGTAAAAAGGTTTTTGGAAATACTTTTTTAATTTATGAAAAAAATTTGTTACACCAACTATTAATTCAAGTAGTAGAAGAAAATTAATTTCTTTAATTTATGAAAAAAATTTGTTACACCAACTATTAATTCAAGTAGTAGAAGAAAATTAATTTCTTTAATTTATTATTTTTTTGCTTAATGTTTTTATTTAGGCTACTTATGATATAATAGTATAGTGTTAAAAAAATTTTAGATAATACTTTTAATCTGGAGCAAGTCTAAAATAAAATACTAGCAATTTAATGCAACTTTAATTCAGTATTAATATAGTGACAGCATGAATTTGATTCGTTTATAGATTTGTAACTGAGTCAAGACAGAGTGTTACCAATTTAAACTTTATTTGTTAACAGTTTGATAAGTTAAGGTTATGATCTTTGGGATGGATTTTGAACTATAATTAGAACTTATTTATTAATGTGAACTTAATATGGTACTAAAAGAAAATTAAGATCTTTTTTATGACATAAAATAAAGTCAAAATAAGAAAAGGAGAAAACAAAAGAGTTCTAGTCTATGCAGTTTCTGTCTCGTTGAGAGCAATTACATGAAGGTTCTTTTAAGAAGATATACACTCTGCATACTCAACTACATTAATCTTTTCTCTCTTTACAATTAAATCAAATATGGAAGTCACGTTCTCTAATATAAGCGCTCACGAAGACAATCACGACTATTATTCGATTTGCACTATCACCGGATCGGATAAGATCCACACTCTAAAAGGATCGATATGGTTGTACGATGCGATTAGTTCTTCGTTTATCTATGATGAATACCAATCTAGACAAGACCATTTTACCGATATTCTAAAGATATATTTGTTTCTTGAGTATGATAGAAATTTAACTAACAATATGTTTAAAAGAAAAAAATAAATGAAAAAATAACCATTCCGTAGATTTGTTCTTTTACAAAAAAAATTAATATATATATATATATAAAAAATACAAATAAAAATAAAAAATATGAGAGTTTATTAATAGTTATAGTATTAATATCTTTTAAAAAATAATAATAGGTTTGCTCTTGATTTCTAAAATTATGTTGTTTATTTATTGGACATCCTCTATATTATACGTTAATGATATCAATACATATTCAAAGTATAACTATTCAAATAGTATAGGTAGATAAATTTTTACTTCTCTAATGCATGACTGAAGTTAGAGTTTCTGTCCATTTTTATCACTGAATTAAAAAATTTTGTAAGATTTAATTTAAAAAAAATTACTCTAAAAGTTTATTAAAAATATTTAATTATTAAAAAATTAATATAAAAATTATTAAGTAGGATTAATTATTATAATATTTATAAAAATGTTAAATTAAGAACTTGGAAGGCATATGTAAACTATAGCTCACTTTATGATGAACATAAAATATATTATTATTATTTATTTGTTATTATAATTGTTTATACATGTTTATAGCTTAAATTTGTCATTTTTTGTTATAAGGATTTAATTTTGATAATATTGTTACATAATGTGAATTGTTTCTTTGTTATTAACTTTGTACAATCTAAATATGGACGGAAATGACATGCCACGTGTAAGTGCTTAACTTTTAGGATAATGTTAGTATTAGAAAAAAAATTTATTTTTTATATGCAAAAAAAAAAGTATTTGGCTGATTTTGTGTGTATACTTTTAGTAAATAATTAACGCTATAATATTGTGCTTTTTCATCTTCCCTTATGAAATAGACATATTCACGAATCTATATCTTTTACGCCAACGTGTAGGGATACAATCCAACTTTTTAAAATATATGGAAGATTAAACAAATGGCATATAAAGATGCTTAGTAATTAAGTTGGTAAAAAAAATCATATTTTATCAAAATGCAACTTTAGTATTTCTATTATTGATGTGAGTGTGGATTTAGTTAGTAACTTATAAATATTTTTACTATTGTTTAAAACACTTGCCTTGTTTTCATGTGATCTGAAAATAATAAAATCCAACTTATAAATTATTTATATTATTTTTTAATTGTGTTTTTTTTCAAACTTTGTGTTGATGCAAAATGAATGAGTACTGAACTTTATTTTTATGTTGACATTGTTTTTATAGTATTTAGACCTTTTATTTCGGCCAACTAAAGAGATGAATCTTTTTTTATAAAGAACTGCCCATTGCTGTTTACATCTTTAGAAACAATTTGGATTCAGAGTAAGTAAAATTAATTTATTTCTCATTTTATTGCTAATTTATCATGTAATTATTTTTTTAACCTTTTCTACTACCATAGTATAATATTCCGATTTTATGATTTTAGGGAAGTGCTTGTTCCAAATGATCATTGTCGTGGCACACACAATACTCTTCTAACTATTCTGCCCGGCAAGTCAATAATTGGTGATGTAAGACTTATTTCTGCATAATTTATTTATTATGCTTGCAAAAATATCAAATTTAGATTAGTACAGAATAACCATGATTGTATGTACTCCATAGGTCCTTATCTTAGTTTGTTCAATGCTCATCAAAGGGTCATTGGGCCAAAAGAAAACAAATATGGCAACCAATGATTTCTGCCACCAACATTTTCTGTAAGTTTATTGGCAGTTCGAAATTTAGTCTTCAATATTAATATATCTTCCCAGATAGGCTAGAAACATAATAAGATTCCTCACTTAGTTCAATATTCATCGTAGAAAATTGTTTTAAGCTCGAAATAGAACTGTTCCAGCACAATGAAATACATCAAGGATAATTTCATGAGAGACCTTGGCGATTTACACAAGGTTCGTTAATTTCAGTGGGCATTCAATTAATTAGTATAATAATATTTCATGACTGTTTTCGATAAAAATTATTTTCTGAATGTTGTTGTAGATTTTTGTGCCAATTTACCTTAATGGTCATTAGTTTCTTATAGTGGTTGATTTGCTTCATGAGACTGTGAGATATCTGGACTCGTTCAAACAGTGTACATTGATGACAGAGCGCAAAAGTGTCATAGACAATGTGTTAAATTACCTTGAGAATTTTTTATCCGACAAGAACTTTCAAGAAACACCTTCCTTTAGAAACCTTCAATTTTGTAAGTATAAATTCAATGAGCCAGCTGTCCTGCAACAATCTGCCAAATCGTAAGTTTAAAAATATAAAATTTCAAAGTATAGATTTAATTTTCTGGCTATTTGTTCTTTTATTATATTTTTCTTTGTTAATGTGTTCCTTGAATTGTGGCGAAGGAATGACGGTATTTGGGTTGCTCAATGGATGCACCTCAATCACTATTGGAGACCCGATAAGACATGGGTAAAAAAAATGTCATTATTAATAAGTTATGTTTATTCCATTATCTAATATCATTGTTAATGTCTGTTAGGTTGTCAATAATTACTCAAGGATACGACTGGCTGTGGATTTAGTAAATGACGAGCATAATTTGAAGTGGGATATGATAAATGAACTTACTGTCATTGACTGGAATAAAAATATACAATAGTCTATCCTGCAAACTTAGGATTTTAGTTGCTTGTTATTAGTAGTTATGAGTTTAATTAGACCATTTTAATTTTCTTTGAAATACAAGCTATCTTTATATTTTGTACATATTTCTTTTGGACTACTTAGATATTTGTGGATGTATTTATTTATAATAATTTATACATTATTTTTTTAGACTATTTAGATATATGTTGATTTTTTTATTCATAATTATTTATACATTATTTCTCATGCCATGCCGTTTTATTTCTGATATTGTGGCTTTGTGATGCCACGTGATTTCTTTACCGTAATTGTTTCATTTTTATTGCTTAGCTGGTTATACTTTAATCCGAATTTGGTTTTAAAAAATGATTGGACGCTTAACTTTACTGTAATAAGGTGAAAAAGTCATGCTTTCTATCGGCTCTTCAAAGCTTAAATATGATTGCTCCAAATGATTAAACAATAACAACATATACACACCTCTTTCGACTATGAGGAAGGAAGACATACCAAAAAGCTATTCAGTTTTCATTGATACTTTACTTCGCGCATCTATCTTGAAGATGAACACACACCTCTTTCTAATACAATGATAATCAAATTATACCAAATTCCTCTTATAATATGGTTCCTCTTCTTACTTTACACAACCTATATTTATCTTCTGTTTAGAGTTCTTATTCCTAAGCAAAGTGAACTATGTTTCAATACTTGGTTCAGTTAATTACGTGCCTCTATTTAGTACTGGATTCCTTTTATTTTCAAGAAAATCTTTGGATTTATGAACCTTACCCTTTCCAAAGAGAAGTCAAACTTAAAACCAAAGGAAAACCAATATATATATATATATGGTGACCACATCATCGCAAAAGCATACCCTGTTTGTGAAAATTTATTCCAATTCCAAGTAGAGTTTGGAAATAAAAAAAAAAGAAACGAATCGATATTAAGAAAGGGCAGCTGTTACTTGTAGACCAAAATCTACTTAATTCCAATACTACCATTTTCGCTGGAAGATTGAGATTAAAAGATTTGTAACTGGGCCAGAAGCCAGTAGTCAGAACTATAACTGTCAAGTCTATTCCAGGGTCCGTATTAGGATTATTGCTTAAATACTCCTCAAAGCTAGTTTGATTCTCCTTTGCCAGTGTCAAGTTTGTAACCTGGTGGGAGCAAAAAGCAATACAATTTTTAGTTGACCTGCCAAAAAGAGATGAACATGATATAGGTAAAGAACCTACCACTCCTTCCATCTGTGCTTAAACTATCCACCACATTGTTGCTTCAATTTTGTCAAAATACTTCTCTCATGATCATCATTGGCTCTCTTGTCAAAAAGAAGTCTTCGAGCAAGCTTCTTCTTGAAAGCAAGCAATTATAATGAAACAATTGCTGAAGAAGAGCCACATCAGACCTAACAGTATAAAATGCAAAAATGGTTCAAAATCCAAGCTACAATGTGATCGAGAAAGAGCTGACCAAAATTCAATAACATCTAATGCAACTTATGTTTTGGACAAAGCATCAAAGATGCTCTCTGCCTTGCTGCTAACATCAACAACAATCCTCTTAGCATCCACCTCAGCTTGTCTTTAAAATACAATAAAATTCAAAAATCAAAATCAGACATTAGCAAAAAATCAAAAATAGGAAAAAATTTAATTAAAAGAAAAAAAATGAAATTATTAGAAAAAAAAAAAAAGAAAAGTATCTTGGGGGGATTGTTCTTTGGCAAGTTTACAATACAAAGCAAGGTTCTCGCTATAGAACAATTGAGAAAATGAGAAACCTTAAGGTATAGGAAATGAAAGGAAAGAATTTGAATAAAGAAAGAGGGGTAAGTTTTTTAAGTTACTAACTCATTTCTCTTTCTTGAAGTGAATGAAGCCTGATTTGATCCTCTCAAAAGTTTCATCCAATGAAGCAATACTACCAGAGGATGAAGTTCCCAGTGAAGCTGTGAAACTTTGCATTCTTATGTATTTTTGAGATTTAATAATAATAAGAAGACTATATAAGAATCCCTGCCAATGAAGCAAAATAAGGAAGCAACATGTCAATAGATGAACTAAAAATACTTATTTGCATCGAAAGTTCGAAACTTGCTATAGTAAATGGTTGGAGTTAGAGAAAAAAAGAAAGTAAAGTCAATAAAATTCAGTTTCATCTATTGGTTTTTGACAAGACTAAAGCACTAAGATAAGTATATTTATAATTAAAATGGAGTAAGTAAGCATTTTCGTACACATGTCAATATATGAGAAAGAAACATAATTAATAAGAAGAGCAAAAGACTTAATTTCATTTAAACAAATTTATTCACAGTCTCAACTCATACATTCTCTGCCAATATTTGTGATGTTACGCAACTTCATTATATAGCAGTTTAGCAATCAATCTTCAATATGCAAAAAGTAAATACTATTTGATTAAACCTCGATTTTAAACTCCTTCAAGATGCAAATGCAATTAGTGTTTCCAAACAAACAATGCTGTCTTTTATTTCATGATAAGAATAAATGACCATTTGTACCCATAAGAGATGAAAACGCTGATATTTGTACTCATAAAAGCTCGAAACTAATCTTGTACTCATGATAGATGCTATCTGTGTGACAAAAGTGCCCTAACTTGGATCTGAGCTTGGTTCATGGGTTTCCGAACCTACGTGGCACTCCCAACCTCCCCCTCCCCCCAATCTGAGCCAACCATTAACCATCATCATCTTCATCTTTTTCACCATCACCATCACCATAACCTCCATAACCTCCATCACCATCACCTCAGCACCGCCACAGCCACCTCCCTTCACCACAACCTCCGGTAACAACCCACACCGCCGCGCCCCTTTCTCTTCTTCTTCCCCTCTTCTCACCTCCGCTGAGCCCAGAAATCACAGCGCTAGCTCCTCCTCTCCACCAAAGCCCAGAGCGGCAGCGGCCATCTTCTCCATTTCTGGGTCTCCTCTCGTCTACCACCAAACAGCCGCGACACCCAACCTTCTCTTCCAACCCGTCACCACTCCCTGTCCGAACCCTAGCTCCGCCAACCATCACCGTCGTCCTCTACGAGCCACCGCAACCCTCTTCCCTTTCTTTCCTTTGCGTGTTCTCTGTCTTCCTCAGCCACACCAACGAACCGGCCACCTTCTCCTCCCTCTCTCTCACTGGCCGAACTGCCGCGCCGTCGACGAGCCACAGCAACACCGACGATGAGCCCCTTTTCCCCTTTCTTCTTCTTTCTCTGTCATCCCGTCTCACCATCGCGAACCAGCCTAGCACCGTCGCGATTCCAGCCCCGTTTTCCGTTCTCCCATAGAACGACCAGAACAGGGTGCAGCCCCTGTGTCTTCCATCCCCTCTGTTTTTCCTGTGTCTTCCATCCTCTGCGTTTTTCTCTGAGTTCTGTTTCTTTCATTGTATTGCTTTTAGTTTATTTTGCTTAATTTGGTTAGTTAGAAATGCATGTTAGTGGATTTAGGTTTGTTTTGATTCATGTTGGTGTTTGAAAATTTTGCTGTTTTGATTCATGCTGCTGTTTAAAAATTTTGGCTTGTCTGATGCTGCTGGGAGCTTTGGGGGAGGTAGGGTTCGAACAGACGCTGTGGAGAAGGTTGGGTGTTGCAGCTGTTTGGTGGAGAGGAGGAGTGAGAAGAGGGGAAGAAGAAGAGAAAGGGGCGCGGCGGTGTGGGTTGTCGCCGGAGGTTGTGGTGAAGGGAGGTGGCTGTGGCGGTGCTGAGGTGATGGTGATGGAGGTTATGGTGATGGTGATGGTGAAGAAGATGAAGATGATGAATGGTTGGCTTAGATTTTTGGGGGGAGGGGGGAGGTTGGGAGTGCCACGTAGGTTCGGAAACCACGAACCAAGCTCAGATCCAAGTCAGGGCACTTTTGTCACACGGACAGCATCTATCATGGGTACAAGATTAGTTTCGAGTTTTCATGGGTACAAATGCCAGTGTTTTCATTTGTCATGGGTACAAATAGTAATTTATTCTAGTATAAATTTGACTTCTGCAGCACATGACTGCCCTGTTACCTAGATTGCTGGTGACTATCAAATTAGGTAAATTCAATTTTTAGCAAGCAATATAAATAGATATAATAAGAGCCAGCATGTTATATTACCATATAAATATACAATACTGTCATAACTTGTCATCATTAGGGTAACCACTAGTGATAGAAAAATAACTAAAATATACTCACGCACTAATGATATACTTGAAAGAATGATTGGTAATGGAGATTAAGACCAGAAGCAATTTACCAATCCAAAATAGCAGCTGATTAACTTTGAGAATGTGAAGTATGAACAAGAAAAATATTAGAAGTAACCCCAAATTATATAGAATTCCAAATTAAATTGTGAAAGATTGAAATGCAAACTAAACATATTGGAAAGATAATTTCTATGTTAATAATGTCACATGTCATTGTAGAATTAAAAATTTAATTATAAAAATTTTATATTAACCTCAATGTACTACTATTTGAAATACATAATTTAAATAACACTTACACTATACTCTCATAAGTATATACAAGTATATGTTACTGCATCCCGTTGAACTTCGGATATTATTCTTGTTGTACAACCTATTCTCCACAGCACAAACAAATTTGAGAGAAACAAAAAGGACTTCAACGAATCATAATGTGATATCAAATAGTTTAAAATTTACTAATCACTAAGTTTTAACAATGCAATAATTCATCTCTTATTATTCATACCTATAATAGCCACTAATAACTTCCATATGGTGGGATGGGAGTCTCATGGCCATTAATCAATCCACAATCACTAGCCCAAACTCTTGCTGCACAGATGTATTTATTTATGTATTTGGCACTATTGATGTCCCTTGAGAAGCCATAGAGTCTTTGGGAAGCTCCTATGAAAAATAATACATGGAGTCAAAATTGCTATCAAGTATAACTACAATATAGAAGTTACCAGTTTATTTTTATTCAAATAACCACTAATTCAATATTGTATCTTACTGACCTCTTCTGTACTAAAGTTAGCTTGCGTGCCACTACTAGTCTTATCACCCAAATTGTCACCGTCATTCCTCATGGGACATTTCTTCTTTACATGACCAGCACTGTTGCATTTAGTGTACCTCCGTTTACCTTTCTCTTTTTCCCCCTTGGGTGCTCCTTTTGTCTTGACCACTGAAGGGTCACCAACAAAGTTCGGTATAGGAGAATCTCTTGTTTGTCTTTTCAAACTAGATTTTTGTTCTAGTGTTTGAGTCCAACAAAGACTTCATTCATAGTGTCATGGAAAGAAGGACCATCTTGAGCTCCTAAGAATACCATACACGTAGCTACCACTGACAATGTGCCATAGCGCATTAAAAATTCTCTTTCTCTGTCTTGCATAGTGCCTCTAGCAAAACTTTCATCCAGATACTTCTTGGCATCAATCGACCATCTTTTCAAAAGAAGACTATCTGGTAACTTCTGTAAACCTACCCTTTTCATGGCACAAAAAATGTGGCTGCAAGGAATGCCTTCACTACTCCACCGACTACATTCACACTCTATATGCTCAGTATTGAGATCATAAAGTATGTTGTAAGAACCGCGATTAATCGAACAGGTTAAATAAGTGATTAGTTGCCCAAATTTGATTCCCAAAAGTTAGAGTGAGAATTTGAGGTTTTAAACATCATTTTTGGACTTAGTGGGTCTTTCCGAGTCAGAAAATGTGTTTTCTGCGAAAAACCGTAAAAAACCGCGAACCAGCAGTTGAACCGGTTGAACCGATTCAAGTCTGCTCGGTGCTGCTCGAGAGAAAGTTGAAACAGTCAAAATCTTAGAAAAACACTAGAAATGAAAAACCGGGCATTAATTTTAAAGGTTTGGCCCGAAGTTGGGCCAAACGGGCTAAAAACGCTAAGTGGTTGGACCGGGCCCAAATTGGGCCCAAGCCCAACATATATAAGGGTTCATTAATGAACCCAATCACTCATAACACACTCAAACACACCCACACAGTGCTGAAGAGAAGAAGAAGAAGAGAAACCCCAAGAGCACTATTCATCCTCTTCTTCTCTAGCTAATATCTTGAGCTACGGTGCTCCGATTTGCGTGTCGTCAGTGGCTATGCGTTTCTTGTGACGAGCTCTACAAAAACCACCCAAGAAACTGGTAAGAAAAACTCGAATCCCTATTATTTCTTCTCCTCAATATTTCGAGTATCTAGGGCTTGGGATTAAGTGAGTTTTTGTGATTCTTGGTGTTTAGGTTCACTCTAATCCTTGCTTAACTTTGGGTTGTGACATCCAAATCTGTTGAAAAAGGTAAGAGGCTTTGAACTCTTGTAAGCTTTTGATTTATATTGAGCCCTAGGTTGATTTTGTGGTGATTTATATGTATATAGCTTGATTATTGTGAGTTTGGAGCTTGTTGGAGTTATATTGGTGGTTGGATTTTGGTTGAAAGTTCATTTGGTTCATATTGGGAATCGGCCAAAGTATAGTTTCGGTTTTCTCTATGTAGTATATAATATTCATGGACACTTAGGCTAGTGACCCATAGGATAGGATTGGATTTGAATGGTTGATGAATTGTTGGATGTTATTGTATGATGATGTTGATGAAATGATGATTTTTGAGTTGATATTGATGATTGATAATGATGTGATGAGGATGAATGATTTGTGGAGTGGAAGAGTGAATTGTGTTGATAAATATGATATTGATGTTGATTGATTGGTAATGAAGTTGGAAAAATGATAATGAGGTTTGATTATATATAATATATTAATGTTGCAATTGAGGATGAGGTAAAGTGAAGAAATATGTGGCAAGCTTGGTGTAATATGTCATAGGGTGTTGATTTTGATGAGAATTGGAGTTTGGAATGGTTTGGTTTGGTCTTGGTTGTGTTTTATAAAGGAATTGTGGAAATTGTGATTTTGGGTAAAAGTTAGTTTTTGGTGAATTTTTTCTGATCATAACTTTTGGTGAAATTTGTTTAGAATTATAGATCTTTGGAAACCCTTTAAATCGATATAAAGTTTGTGAAATTTGGAATTTTGTATAGGAAGTTATGATCATTCAAAGTTGGTGTTAAAAATCTAAAATTCTGCAAAGTTGCATAATTTTATGATTTCTGATATGTGCGCACGCACAGCTGATGAGTGGATAATTTATACACTTTTTGGCATTGTTTTTAGTATATTTTAGTTAGTTTTTATTATGTTTTTATTAGTTTTTATTCAAAAATTATATTTTTGGACTTTACTATGAGTTTGTGTATTTTTCTGTGATTTCAGGTATTTTCTGGCTGAAATTGAGGGATCTGAGCAAAAATTTGATTCAGAGGCTGAAAAAGGACTGCAGATGCTGTTGGATTCTGACCTCCCTGCACTCAAAGTGGATTTTCTGGAGCTATAGAAGCCCAATTGGTGCACTCTCAATTGCGTTGAAAAGTAGACATCCTGGACTTTCCAGAAATATATAATTGTTCATACGTTGCCTGAGATTTGATGGCCCAAACCGGCGTTCCAAGTAAGCATAAAAATTATTGCGTCAAAACGCCAGAACTGGCATAAAAGCTGGAGTTAAACACCCAAACTGGCACAAAAGCTGGCGTTTAACTCCAAGAAAAGTCTCTACATATGAAAGCTTCAATGGTCAGCCCAAACACACACCAAATGGGCCCTGGAAGTGGATTTCTACACTAACTATTCTAGCTTACTCATTTTCTGTAATCCTAGGTCACTAGTTTATTATAAAAACTACTTTTAGTGATTCATTTGGCACCTCATGACACTCTACACATTTCATATTGTATCTTCTATGACATGAGTCTCTAAATCCCATGGTTGGGGGTGAGGAGCTCTGCTGTGTTTTGATGAATTAATGCAATTACTACTGTTTTCCATTCAATCACGCTTGCTTCCATTCTAAGATATTCACTCGTACTTCAACTTGATGAATGTGATGATCTGTGACACTCATCACTATTCTCAACCTATGAATGCGTGCCTGACAACCACCTCCGTTCTACCTTAGACTGAGTGCTTATCTCTTAGCCTCCTGGTTCAGATCAAAGTCTTCGTGGTATAAGCTAGAATCAATTGGCAGCATTCTTGAGATCTGGAACGTCTAAACCTTGTCTGTGGTATTCTGAGTAGGATCTGGGATAGGATGAATGTGACGAGCTTCAAACTCACAAGTGCTGGGCGTAGTGACAGACGCAAAAGGATCAATGAATCCTATTCCAGCATGAGTGAGAACCGACAGATGATTAGCCGTGCGGTGACAGCGCATTTGGACCATTTTCACTAAGAGGACGGATAGTAGCCATTGATAATGGTGATCCACCAACATACATCTTGCCATGGAAGGAACCTTGCGTGCATGAAGAAAAAGACAGTAGGAAAGCAGAAATTCAGAAGACAGAGCATCTCCAAAACCTCAACCTGTTCTCCATTACTGCATAACAAGTATTTATTTCATGTTCTTTTACTTTTTACAATTAAATCTAAGAATTATTGATATCCTGACTAAGAGTTACAAGATAACCATAGCTTGCTTCAAGCCGACAATCTCCGTGGGATCGACCCTTACTCACGTAAGGTATTACTTGGACGACCCAGTGCACTTGTTGGTTAGTTGTGCGGAATTGCAAAAGTGTGATTGTGATTTTGTGCACCAAGTTTTTGGCACCGTTGCCGGGGATTGTTCGAGTTTGGACAAATGACGGTTTATCTTGTTGCTTAGATTAGAAATAATTTATTTTTGTTGGTTTAGAGTCATTAAATTTGAGTCTTTTATTTGAGTTTAGTTTCATATTTTAAGTTTGGTGTCAATTGCATGCTTTTATTTTCTTTCAATTTTTCGAATTTGCATGTTCTTAGTTCTTTATTGATCTTTAAAAATTCTAAGTTTGGTGTCTCCTTTGTGTTTTCCTATAAATTTTCGAAAATTTGTGTTTGATTTTCTAAAAATTTTAAATTTGGTGTCCCTTGTGCTTTTATTTACTTAAAAATTTTTCAAAAATTTGTCCTTGGTGTTCATCTTGATCTTCAAAGTGTTCTTGGTGTTCATCTTGACATTCAAAGTTTTCTTGTTTGTTCTCTTTGTTTTGATCTAAAATTTCTAAGTTTAGTGTCATTTTGTTGTTTTTCTCTTTCCTCATTAAAATTCAAAATTAAAAAAATATTTTTTCCTTATTTTACTCATAAATTTCGAAATTTTGCATTAAATTAGTCAAAGATTTTCAAAATCATATCTTTTTTTAGTCAAGTCAAAATTCTAATTTCAAAAATTGATCTTTTCAAATCTTTTTCAAAAATAAAATCTTTTTAATTTCTTCAATCATATCTTTTCAATCATATCTTCTCAATCATATCTTTTTCAAAATAATTTTCAATCATATCTTTCTGATTGCTAATTCCAAAATCTTCTTAATTGATTAATTAATTTAGTTATCAATTTGCTTGTATTTCATTTTCTTCAAATTTTTGAAACTTTTATTTTATCTTCCATTTATTTTGTTTTATTTTATTCGACTACTTTTAATTAAATAAAATAAAAAAATTTAAAAATATAATTTATTTACAATTCATATCAATTCCCTTTTCTCCATCATGGACATAAGTGGAAATGAACAGTCTAGAAGGACTATGGGGTCATATGCTAACCCCATTACAACTGCATATGGGAGTAGCATCTGTATACCTCCCATCAAAGTAAGCAGTTTTGAGCTAAATCCTCAGCTCGTTATCATGGTGCAGCAAAATTGCCAATATTCTGGTCTTCCACAAGAAGAACTTACTGAGTTTCTGGTACAGTTCTTACAAATTGCTGACACAGTACGTGATAAAGAAGTGGATCAGGATGTCTACAGATTATTACTGTTTTCATTTGCTGTAAAAGATCAAGCTAAGAGGTGGTTAAATAACCAACCCACAGCAAGCATAAAAACATGGAGACAATTATTAGACAAATTCCTGAATCAATTTTACCCTCCAAAAAGGATGACACAGCTAAGGCTGGACATCCAAGGCTTTAAACAAAAGGATCATGAATCCCTTTATAATGCCTGGGAGAGGTACAGAGGGATGCTAAGAAAATGCCCCTCTGAAATATTTTCAGAGTGGGTACAGTTAGACATCTTCTACTATGGGCTTACAGAAAGAGCTCAAATGTCTCTAGACTACTCAGCTGGTGGATCTATACACATGAGAAAGACAATTGAAGAGGCTCAAGAACTCATAGATATAGTTTCTAGAAATCAACATCTGTACTCAAGCAGTGAGTCCTCCATAAAAGAAGAGGCTAGGGCAGTAACTACTGACCCTAATCCTCAAGAACAGATTATTGAACTTAATCAGCAATTACTCCTTATGACAAAACAATTAGCAGAATTTAAAGAGATGCTCCAAGACACTAAAAATGCTAACAAGAATATAGAAGCACAATTAAATCAGACAAGACAGCAGCTATCTAAACAGATAAAAGAAGAATGCCAAGCTGTTCAACTAAGGAGCGGGAAGACATTGAATAAATCAGCTCAAAGCAGCAGAAAGCCAAGAAAGGAAAAACTGACAGAGGATGACCAAACCATTGCCCAAAATCCCTCTGAGGACAGCAAGAGCCCAGAGAGGAATAATTCTGGCATTCAAATGCCAGAAAAGGGTGAAAGATTGGCGTCAAATGCCCAGTGGATGCCCACTTCTGGCGTTCAAACGCCAGAAAAGGGAGAAAAGTTGGTGTTAAACGCCCATTCCTTGCCCAATTCTGGCGTTCAAACGCCAGAAAAGGGTGGGAATCTAGCGTTAAACGCCCATCCAGCACCCAATCCTGGCGTTCAAATGCCAATGAGGAATCAAACACCTGCAAGTGCTGATAGTAACCCCTCTAAGAAGGCTTCTCCAACCACCTCTGTAGGGAATAAACCTGCAGCAACTAAGGTTGAAGAATATGAAGCCAAGATGCCTTATCCTCAGAAACTCCGCCAAGTGGAACAGGATAAACAATTTGCCCGCTTTGCAGACTATCTCAGGACTCTTGAGATAAAGATCCCGTTTGCAGAGGCACTTGAGCAAATACCCTCTTATGCTAAGTTCATGAAAGAGATCTTAAGTCATAAGAAGGATTGGAGAGAAACTGAAAAGGTGTTTCTCACTGAAGAATGCAGTGCAGTCATTCTGAAAAGCTTACTAGAGAAGCTTAAGGATCCAGGAAGCTTTATGATACCATGCACATTAGAGGGTGCTTGTACTAAGACAGCTCTATGTGACCTTGGAGCAAGTATCAACCTAATACCTGCATCCACTATCAGAAAGTTTGGCTTGACTGAAGAAGTCAAACCAACCCGGATATGTCTTCAACTTACTGATGGCTCCATTAAATATCCATCAGGCATAATTGAGGACATGATTGTCAAGGTTGGGCCATTTGCCTTTCCCACTGACTTTGTAGTGCTGGAGATGGAGGAGCACAAGAGTGCAACTCTCATTCTAGGAAGACCTTTCCTAGCAACTGGACGAACTCTTATTGATGTACAAAAAGGGGAAGTAACCCTGAGAGTCAATGAGGATGAGTTCAAGTTAAATGCTGTCAAAGCTATGCAGCATCCAGACACAGCAAATGACTGTATAAGCGCTGATATTATTGACTCTTTGGTGGAAGAGATGAATATGACTGAAAGTCTCGAATCAGAGCTAGAGGACATCTTTAAAGATGTTCAGCATGATCTGGAGGAATCAGAGGAAATAAAAGAACCTCTAAAAATTCCTCAGGAAGAGGAGAAACCTCCTAAACCCGAGCTCAAACCACTACCACCATCCCTGAAATATGCATTTCTAGGAGAGGGTGACACTTTTCCAGTGATCATAAGCTCTGCTTTAAATCCACAGGAAGAGAAAGCACTAATTCAAGTGCTAAGGACACACAAGAGAGCTCTTGGGTGGTCCATAAGTGATCTTAAGGGCATTAGCCCAACAAGATACATGCACAAGATCCTATTGGAAGATGATGCTAAGCCAGTGGTTCAACCATAGAGGCGGCTAAATCTAGCCATGAAGGAGGTGGTGCAGAAAGAGGTCACTAAGTTACTAGAGGCTGGGATTATTTATCCTATTTCTGATAGCCCCTGGGTGAGCCCTGTTCACGTTGTCCCCAAGAAGGGAGGCATGACAGTGGTTCATAATGAAAAGAATGAACTGGTTCCTACAAGAACAGTTACAGGGTGGCGTATGTGTATTGACTACAGAAGGCTCAATACAGCCACCAGAAAGGATCATTTTCCTTTACCATTCATAGACCAGATGCTAGAGAGACTAGCAGGTCATGAATACTACTGCTTTTTGGATGGCTATTCAGGTTACAACCAAATTGCAGTAGATCCTCAGGACCAAGAGAAAACAGCATTCACATGTCCTTCTGGAGTATTTGCCTACAGAAGGATGCCCTTTGGTCTTGCAATGCACCAGCAACCTTTCAAAGGTGCATGCTCTCTATCTTCTCTGATATGGTAGAGAAATTTCTGGAAGTCTTCATTGATGACTTTTCAGTATTTGGAGACTCATTCAGCTCATGTCTTGACCATTTAGCACTTGTTCTAAAAAGATGCCAAGAGACCAACCTAATTTTAAACTGGGAAAAATGTCACTTTATGGTGACTGAAGGAATTGTCCTTGGGCATAAAATTTCAAACAAGGGAATAGAGGTGGATCAAGCTAAAGTAGAAGTAATTGAAAAATTACCACCACCTGCCAATGTTAAGGCAATCAGAAGCTTTCTAGGGCATGCAGGATTCTATAGGAGGTTTATAAAGGATTTTTCAAAAATTGTAAAACCTCTGAGCAATTTGCTAGCTGCTGACACACCATTTGTGTTCGACACAGAGTGTTTGTCGGCGTTTGAAACTCTGAAAGCTAAGCTGGTCACAACACCAGTTATTTCTGCACCAGACTGGACATTACCATTCGAACTAATGTGTGATGCCAGTGACCATGCCATTGGTGCAGTATTAGGACAAAGGCATAACAAACTTCTGCACAGCATTTACTATGCCAGCCGTGTTCTAAATGACGCATAGAGAAACTACACAACCACAGAAAAAGAGTTGCTTGCAGTGGTTTATGCCATTGACAAGTTCAGATCCTATTTAGTAGGTTCAAAAGTGATTGTGTATACTGACCATGATGCTCTTAAATATCTACTCACAAAGCAGGATTCAAAACCCAGGCTCATAAGATGGGTGTTGCTTCTATAAGAGTTTGATATAGAAATATGAGACAGAAAAGGGACAGAGAACCAGGTAGCTGATCACCTGTCCCGGATAGAACCAGTAGTAGGGGCGTCCCTCCCTCCTACTGAGATCTCTGAGACCTTTCCGGATGAGCAACTCTTCGCCAGTCAGGAAGCACCATGGTTTGCAGACATTGCAAATTATAAAGCTGTGAGGTTCATACCCAAGGAGTACAGCAGGGTGCAAACAAAAAAACTAATTTCTGATGCAAAGTACTACTTATGGGATGAACCATATCTCTTTAAGAGATGTGCAGACGGAATGATCTGCACATGCGTACCTAGAGAAGAGGCACAGAAGATCCTATGGCATTGCCATGGATCACAGTATGGAGGACATTTCAGAGGTGAGCGAACAGCCACTAAGGTCCTCCAGTGTGGGTTCTACAGGCCTACTCTCCACAGAGATGCCCGAGAGTTTGTGCGTAACTGTGATAGTTGCCAAAGAGCTGGCAACTTGCCCCATGGTTATGCCATGCCTCAACAAGGGATCTTAGAGATTGAGTTGTTTGATGTATGGGGTATTGACTTCATGGGTCCTTTCCCACCATCATACTCAAACAATTACATTCTGGTGGCAGTAGACTACGTATCTAAATGTGTAGAAGCAATTGCCACACCCACTAATGATACTAAGACCGTGCTGAAGTTCCTCCAGAAATATATCTTCAGCAAATTTGGTGTTCCCAGAGTACTAATCAGTGATGGGGCACTCATTTCTGCAATAAATAGCTGTACTATGCTATGGTTTGATATGGAATTAGCCACAAAGTACAACTCCATATCATCCACAGATAAATGGGCAGGCTGAAGTCTCTAATAGATAACTAAAAAGAATCCTAGAACGGACTGTAATTGCCCGTAGAAAGGATTGGGCAAAAAGCTTGGATGATGCTCTGTGGGCATACAGAACAGCTTTCAAGACTCCTATAGGAACCTCTCCATACCAGCTTGTGTATGGCAAGGCCTGTCATCTACCCGTAGAACTGGAACATAAGGCCTACTGGGCAACCAAATTCCTAAACCTGGATGCTAAGATAGCTGGAGAGAAAAGATTGCTCCAGCTGAATGAGCTAGAGGAATTCAGACTCAATGCTTTTGAAAATACAAAAATTTATAAGGAGAAAGCAAAAAGGTGGCATGACAAGAAACTGTCATCTAGAGTCTTTGAACCAGGACAGAAGGTTCTGCTGTTTAACTCTAGGCTCAGATTATTTCCCGGAAAATTGAAATCCCGGTGGAGGGGACCATATGTGATTACAAGTGTGTCACCATATGGATATGTTGAGCTTCAGGATATTGACTCTGACAAAAAGTTTATTGTTAATGGACAGAGAATCAAACATTATCTTGAAAGCAATTTTGAGCAAGAATGCTCAAAACTGAGACTAGAATAAAGCTCAGTCAAGGTCCAGCTAAAGACAATAGAGAAGCGCTTATTGGGAGGCAACCCAATGTTCTTTAATTATATATATTTATTTTCTATTGTTATTTTATATTTTTTTAGGTTGATGATCATGTGGAGTCACAAAAACAACTGAAAAAGCAAAAACAGAATGAAAAACAGCATTAAAATAGCACACTCTGGAGGAGGAGCTTAATGGCGTTCAAACGCCAGAAAAGGGCACAAAGCTAGCGTTTAAACGCCAGAAAGGAAAGAAAAGCTGGCGTTAAACGCCAGAAATGGGCAGCAACCTGGCGTTTAACGCCAGGATTGGCACTCCAAGGGGCGTTTACACGCCAACATGGTGCAAGGATGAAAAATTCTTGACACCTCAGGATCTGTGGACCCCACAAGATCCCCACCTATCTCAACTCTATCTCTCTCTTCTTCACACTATCCGATAACACCCTTTTTCTTCTTTTGCTTGAGGACGAGCAAACCTTCTAAGTTTGGTGTGGTAAAAGCATTGCTTTTTGTTTTTCCATAACCATTTATGGCACCTAAGGCCGGAGAAACCTCTAGCAAGAGGAAAGGGAAGGTAGTTGCTTCCAACTCCGAGTCATGAGAGATGGAGAGATTCATCTTAAAAGCCCATCACTAGAAAGAGGATGGAGAAAACAAGAGAGCACACTCATAGACCTTAACAAAAGCAACCTATTATCCTCCATGAAATCAGAGAGGAGCAACAAAGGCAAGGAAGAGACATTGAGGAGCTCAAGCACTCCAAAGGTTCTTCAAGAAGGAGAACTAGCCGCCGTCACTAAGGTGGACCCGTTCTTTAATTTTCTTGTTCTTATTTTTCTATGCTTGATGTTCTATCTATGTTTGTGTCTTTACTACATGATCATTAGTATCTTAGTGTCTATGCCTTAAAGCTATGAATGTCCTATGAATCCATCACCTTTCTTAAATGAAAAATATTTTTAATTGCAAAAGAAAAAGAAGTACATGAATTTTGAATTTTAAAACAGTTTAATTATTTTGATGTGGGGGCAATACTTTTTGTTTTCTGAATGAATGCTTGAATAGTGCATATTTTTGAATTTGTTGTTTATGAATGTTAAAATTGTTGGCTCTTGAAAGAATGATGAAAAAGAAAAAATGTTATTTGATAATCTGAAAAATCATAAAATTGGTTCTTAAAGCAAGAAAAAGCAGTGAAAAGCTTGTAGAAAAAAAAAGTATGGCGAAAAAAAACAAAAAAAAAGAGAAGAAAATAAAAAGAAAGAAAAAGAAAAGCAAGCAGAAAAAGCCAATAGTCCTTTAAACCAAAAGGAAAGGGTAAAATAAAAAGGATCCAAGGCTTTAAGCATCAGTGGATAGGAGGGCCCACAGGAATAAAATCCTGGCCTAAGCGGCTAAACCAAGCTGTCACTAACCAAATGCTTGTGGCGTGAAGGTGTCAAGTAAAAACTTGAGACTGAGCAGTTAAAGTTGTGGTCCAAAGCAAAAAGAGTGTGCTTAAGAGCTCTGGACACCTCTAATTGGGGACTCTAGCAAAGCTGAGTCACAATCTGAAAAGGTTCACCCAGTTATGTGTATGTGGCATTTATGTATCCGGTGGTAATACTGGAAAACAAAATGCTTAAGGTCACGGCCAAGACTCATAAAGTAACTGTGTTAAAGAATCAACATACTGAACTAGGAGAATCAATAACACTATCTAAATTCTGAGTTCCTATAGATGCCAATCATTCTAAACTTCAAAGGATAAAGTGAGATGCCAAAACTGTTCAGAAGCAAAAAGCTAATAGCCCCGCTCATCTAATTAAGACTGATCTTCATAGATGTTTTTGGAATTCATTGTATATTCTCTTCTTTTTATCCTATTTGATTTTCAGTTACTTGGGGACAAGCAACAATTTAAGTTTGGTGTTGTGATGAGCGGATAATTTATACGCTTTTTGGCATTGTTTTTAGTATGTTTTTAGTATATTTTAGTTAGTTTTTATTATGTTTTTATTAGTTTTTATTCAAAAATCATATTTCTAGATTTTACTATGAGTTTGTATGTTTTTCTATGATTTCAGGTATTTTCTGGCTGAAATTGAGGAACCTGAGCAAAAATCTGATTCAGAGGCTGAAAAAGGACTGCAGATGCTGTTGGATTCTGAACTCCCTACACTCGAAGTGGATTTTTTGGAGCTACAAAAACCTAATTGGCGCACTCTTAATTGCGTTGGAAAGTAGACATCCTGGGCTTTCCAGAAATATATAATTGTCTATACTTTGCCTGAGATTTGATGGCCCAAACCGGCGTTCTAAGTCAGCATAAAAATTTTGGCATCAAAACGCCAGAACTGGCATAAAAGCTGGAGTTAAACGCCCAAACTGGCACAAAAGGTGGCGTTTAACTCCAAGAAAAGTCTCTACATGTGAAAGCTTCAATGCTCAGCCCAAGCACACACCAAGTGGACCCCGGAAGTGGATTTCTACACTAACTATTCTAGCTTACTCATTTTCTGTAACCCTAGGTCACTAGTTTATTATAAAAACTACTTTTAGTGATTCATTTGGCACCTCATGACACTCTACACGTTTCATATTGTATCTTCTACGGTATGACTCTCTAAACCCCATGGTTGGGGGTGAGGAGCTCTGCTGTGTTTTGATGAATTAATGCAATTACTACTGTTTTCCATTCAATCACGCTTGCTTCTATTCTAAGATATTCACTCGCACTTCAACTTGATGAATGTGATGATCTGTGACACTCATCACCATTCTCAACCTATGAATGCGTGCCTGACAACCACCTCTGTTCTACCTTAGACTGAGTGCTTATCTTTTAGCCTCCTGGTTCAGATCAGAGTCTTCGTGGTATAAGCTAGAATCAATTGGCAGCATTCTTGAGATCCGGAACGTCTAAACCTTGTCTGTGGTATTCTGAGTAAGATCTGGGATAGGATGACTGTGACGAGCTTCAAACTCACAAGTGCTGGGCGTAGTGACAGACGCAAAAGGATCAATGGATCCTATTCCAGCATGAGTGAGAACCGACAGATGATTAGCTGTGCGATGACAGCGCATTTGGACTATTTTCACTGAGAGGACGGATGGTAGCCATTGATAACGGTGATCCACCAACATACAGCTTGCCATGGAAGGAACCTTGCGTGCATGAAGAAGAAGACAGTAGGAAAGCAGAAATTCAGAAGACAGAGCATCTCCAAAACCTCAACCTGTTCTCCATTACTGCATAACAAGTATTTATTTCATGTTCTTTTACTTTTTACAATTAAATCTAAGAATTATTGATATCCTGACTAAGAGTTACAAGATAACCATAGCTTGCTTCAAGCTGACAATCTCTGTGGGATCGACCCTTACTCACGTAAGGTATTACTTGGACGACCCAGTGCACTTGCTGGTTAGTTGTGCGGAATTGCAAAAGTGTGATTGTGATTTCGTGCACCAACAGCCTTGTGCAGACGCACAACCCGCGAAAATTTTGATTTGTGCAGACGCACACACCTGTGCGTTCTGTTTGCAGCGTTAGCACAGCTTGTGCGCGCACATATCTAAGGAAGAATTTCAATAATGTGCGGACACACAGGCCTGTGCGGACGCACACGTTGGAAAGGCCAGTCTGTTGGGGGCGCTAGCACAGGTTGTGCGAGTGAATAGATTTTTTTAAGTTTTAACAACTGTGCGTCCGCACACACCCAGTTTCTCAAATTTTACTTAGTTTTCAATTATTCTACCTCCCCAACAAGGTTGTAAGCTTCTATAACACCTTTTTAAGACTTTTGGGCATATTTTTGGATACTTGAAAAGGGGAAAGGATTTTAAGGGTCTTAAACAATATTATTTGGAAAAATTTAGAAAACGGAGGCCTAAGTTTCTGGCGTACTGAAGGTGGTTTAATATTATGTGGTGAATGGTTGATGAATGAGATGAGGGTTAAGGAACTGTTGAGTTCGGAACTGAAATGTGAATTAACAGTGGTTGAAAGGAGTCGAGGGCTCTAAATGAAGTGATGGACCCATCTTGTACTAAAAAATGTTTTTGAAAACCACTGCACTACTTTTCATTAAAATAATGAGACGCTATGCACCCGGCAGGGGCCGAGGTTGGATCCCGCCTGTCGAGGTAGCGGCGGCAGCGTAAGGGCGGTGGTTCGTCCCGCTTGCGCTTAGATGTGAGGCCGGTGGCAATAGATCCCGCTCGCATCCCTTCGGATCATCAGAGCGTACAGGCGCAAAACCCTGGATAGTGATCCGAGCACTATATCTCGGAGGTTCCCACACCATGATTCCAAAGGGCAACATCTCCATGGAGATGTGTCGGGTTGGCAGTTGAACCGACAATGTGATATCACAGCCAGTAGGACAGGTATTCATCATGTGCATTTTCTATCTGTTTGTATACTTTGCCAACTTGAGATTGTTTGCCTATTTGTATAACATGCCTAATTGCTACTTGAATTAATTGCTTATTATGCTCCTACTTGTGTTTTACTTACATTGTATATAATTGTGCTTTCCACTGGGATTGAGGAGGTTCGGAAGGCGGAGGCGAGGGGATCGCATGGAAGGTAGGCTGCTGAAGGCTGTGGGACAGCGGTGTTGGTTTAGATTAGAAACTCCCCTAAGATGTAGTACTCGGTCTATTTATGTTAAGGTTTTATATAACTATGCTTAATCGTTTTAGTATGCCTTAAATTTGAATCTTGTGATGGATATGGATCTTAGGATTGCCTTTGGCGTCCCAGGTCTTATATCCTACATCACTGGGCACTGTTACCATACTGAGAACCTCCGGTTCTCATACCATATTTCTGTTATATTTTTCAGATGCAGGTCGAAACCCACCTCGGTGAGTTGTTTTGGATGGTGACAGAAGCGGAGGATCTTGGATTCTTTTGGAGTCTTTTTGGTTTATTTTGTTTATATGTCTCTCACTTTTGTATTTTGGTTTTGCCTAGAGGCTTGTATTTGAGAGAACAAAACTGTATAAGCTATTTTTACTGTCAGTCTGTATGGTCTGTATATGGCTAGCTAGCATAAAGTCCGCGAGTCGTGGCTAGATTTCTTATGATATTACACTATTTTACTATTATCTTTGTTTATATCACACCTTTTTCTTGTGCTTTAAGTTAGGCTAATTAGGGTGTTACATATGTTATATATATGTTACCTCCTATCACACCCCTTAACTTTTAACACAACAGTAGTTGATATGTTTTGCTCATTTATTACATCTAGTGCGACCACTCCTTGAATCTCTTTTTTTACTTCTTCAAGAATCTCCCTTGTGTAAAAATTTGCAGCAGAAAGCCCCAATACTTCTAACCCAGTAGTTAGAACGGGCTCCCCATACACTGTCTTAAATTGAGAAACTAATTCATTATGTCTATAGTCTCTAAGAGCATGTTCAAGATTTTGGACCAACTCTAGAAGACTTTGGCAAATGCAAATAAACCTCTTGATGAAGGTTTATCGCCTCACACCTTGATGTTGTTCTAAATCCAGCACAGAATTTATCCCTTAAGTAAGCGCTTGCCCAATTTTTCCTCTTTTCATATTCATTTAGAACCCAATCATTTTCCTCCAACCCATATTTTTTTTATCATATTCTCCCAATATTCTTCAAATTTATCCGGATGCCATCGAGCATACAAACATCGTCTGAAGTCGTTGGAAAAATTTTTGTTTTTTTATGTTTGCCGTTACATTCTTCTAAATGTGCCAACCACATAATCGGTGAGTTACATCTGGGAATATTTCTCGAATTGCTGCCTTCATTGCCTCGTCATCGTCTGTGAACACAACACTGGGAGACTTGTTCAGCATGACTTCTACAAAGTTTTGCAACAACCACGTTGATAAATCACTATTTTATGGTTTATCTTGTGCTTAATTGAGTGGATTTTATCAACTCTTTACCCACTTATTCATACTATTTGCATGGTTTTACATTTGCCTTCCTAATTATGTGCTTTAAAACATGTCTCTTTGGACTTATCTTTGCTAATATTAATCCTCTCTTGTTACCATTAGATGCCTTGATATGTGTGTTAAGTGCTTTCAGAGATTACAGGGCAGGAATGGCTCAGAGGATAGAAAAGAAGCATGCAAAAGTGGAAGGAATACAAGAAGTTGGAGAAATTGCTAAGCTGTCCAGCCTGACCTCTTCGCACTCAAACGGCTATAACTTTAGCTACAAAGGTCCAAATGACACGGTTTTAGTTGCCTTGGAAAGCTAACGTCTGGAGCTTCGATTTGATATATAATATGCTATAGTTGCCCAGACGGTAGGCGACGCGACCGCGTGCTCCATACGGCCGCGTCGCAGTGACGAAAATCAGCGTGTTTGAATTCTTCTCCAGCAATTTCTGGGCTGTTTCTGACCCAGTTTGTGGCCCAGAAAACACAAATTAGAGGCTATAAAGTGGGGGAATACATCCATTCATCATCAGGCTATTCATATTCATAATTTTAGGAGTAGATGTAGTTTTTAGAGAGAGAGGTTCTCTCCTCTCTCTTAGGATTAGGATTTAGGACTTCTCTTAGATTTAGGAGTGACTCTAAATCTCAGGTTCAATGTTCTTTTTATTTATTTTCTCAGTTTAATTTATGAATTCTTCTATGTTACAGGTTTTTCTTTTGATTAATGTTATTTGAGGTATTTCAGTTTAATATTTCTCTCTTTAATTTATGTTACTGTTGCTTCCCATCTGAAGGCATTTTTATTCCAATAGATTTACTTTTCCCCTTTTGGTTTTGGTTAAGAAATCAGTAACTCAGGAGTTATCCAATTCAACAGCATAATTGATAATTGTTATCTTGCCAATTGAGTTGAACTTCAATAATCCCAATCTTTTCTTAGGAAATAAATAGGATTCGAAGATCAAACCAATTTGTCCCTTGACTTTCCTTTGCTTTAGTAAAGGTCAACTAAGTGGAATTAAGATTCAACTTTCATTATTATTGATAAGGATAACTAAGTCTGGACTTCCAATTTCTCATACCTTGCCAAGAGTTTATTTTTATTATCATTTTATCTTTCTTGTCATTCAACTAACTTTTTACCTTAATCCAAAACCCCAAAACACACTTTTTCATAACCAATAATAAGAACACCTCCCTGCAATTCCTTGAGAAGACGACCCGAGGTTTAAAATACTCGGTTATCAATTTTAAAGGGGTTTGTTACTTGTGACAACCAAAACGTTTGTATGAAAGGACTTTTGAAGGTTTAGAAACTATACTTGCAACGAGGATTTATCCGCAAATTTCTAGACCACGCAAAAGTTCTCTCATCAAAATGGCGCCGTTGCTGGGGAATTGCAAACGTGTGCCTTATTATTGGTTATTGTAAATATTTTATTTTTGCTTGTTTATTTGTTTTTATTTTTTTGTTTTTATTTTTGCTTTTTCTTAAGTTAAGAGGTTATTGGTTTTTATTTTAAAATTTTTATTTTATCTTATCTTATTTCAAAAATCAAATTTCAAATTTCAAAAATTCAAATTTCAAAAATTTAAAATTCAAAATTTTAAAATTTAATTTTCAAATTCAAAATTTAAATAACCTTTTAATTTAAATTTATTTTTATTTATGTTTTTAATTTTTTTATTAGCTACTATGAATTCTCACCTCTCTCGCTTCAAGTTTGATTCCAATGTTGTTGTTAGGAATGGAAACTATGATGAGAACTGGCATCAAGGTTGGAAGAATCAAAGATGGGAGGAGCCACAAGGATTTAATCAACCATCATGGCAACAACCACCTCCAATAGACTGTCAACAACTATTCTGTGATGCATATCAAGGCAATGGCTATGGTGAGCGCTCTTTTGATTACCAACAACCACCACCATACGCCTATGAACCCTCTCCTCAACATAACTTTGGACCACCAAACTCACAAGCCCCTTTCCGCCATTCACCTCCATATGACCCTAACCCTCAACCACCATACCAACCACCTTATGAGCCATATGAACCATATATAGAACCACCCCAATTCCAACCCAATTACTCACAAAAACCACCAGTTCAATATTCACCGTCTCCATCAATCCAAGAGCACTATGATCCTATTTATGAAAGCTGAGTGCATCAAGAGACAAAGGATCGTTTCAAGAAAACAGTGGATCGATTTCAGGCAACCATTTGTCAATTGTAGCAAGCGATAAATCAATTAGCTTTCCGACGTTCGGACACTCAAGGAACCCCATGGCTTCATGTGGACAATCTAATGAAGAACGTAGCATGAAGGAGATACTAGAAACTCCAGTGAACAGTACGGAGCATGACTTTGTACTGGAACAAGTAGAGGAAGCCAAAATTATTGAAGAAGAAGAAGTGGTTGAAGACTTATGAGATGCAGAACCTCCATGGAAAAGTCCAGTCATAGAACCCCCTTCCAAGATGTTTGAAATTGATGCTGAGGAGGGTGTACAACCTCCAAGGCATATCACAGTTGAAGACTTGGAAGAGGTTGATCAAGAGATGTAGATTCAAGAAGAAGAAGCACAACCTCCCATGCCCTTGGAAAGCAATGAAGAGGAGATTGAATTGGAAGAAAGCTACCAAGAGGAAGAGATTGAAATTGAAGAAGCTTGCAAAGAGGTGGTAATTATCAGAGAAGAGCACAAGGGAGTGGAGCTTGCAATTTCATTAAAAATACCTCCCCCTAAGTTGCCATCATCCTTCACAACATTCAAGTGGGTAAAATTCATATCCCTTAGCTTTCTGATTCCACTTGAATATGGGCTACTGGAGACGGATGGTCAACTTAGAGCTCTTTGTGGCATTAAGAGTAAGAGGAAGATGGTCAGTGGTAAGAATTATCCTACAAAGTTCATTATGGTTGGAAGCTTTAAGTCTAAACGCAAGGGTTGGTGTAGAGCTCAATTGAATGGGTCTAGGAAGTTGTTTGGTAGCTGTAGTGAGAATTCAAATTACTTATCACCCAGTTGGAAAAATATAGATCCCGACAAAAATGGGTGTAAAAGCAAGATTTGGGATCCTGGAATCTGCTCTGACAATTGTCACTCCGGGAGCTTAAGAATCTGTTTGAAGCTTCTTAAGGGCTTTACATGCCTAGTTTGGGACCCCGGAGGTTACTGGAGATACAAACATTGGTGGAGATTCCTGGATGAATACAAGCATAAGCCACCATAACAGGGAGCTCACCAAATATCCAACTTAAGGACTTTAACTAAAAGTGCTAGGTGGGAGACAACCCACCATGGTATGATCGTCTCTTTTTAAATTTTAATTCTAGTCTGTTTTGTTTGTTTTCGAGTTTTATTTTATTTTATTATATTGAACCTGGAGTTTTGCATCACATTCATATTAACACTGCATTCTGCATCTTTTCAGATTAAAAAAAAAAACACGCATGCGACGCGGCAGCGTCGCTGACGCGTCCGCGTCACTAGTGCATTTTGGAAGAAAAGAATTGAACAGAGAGTCACGCGAGAGCGTGGCTGGAGGCGTGCTAATGGCACCAATTGCCCCATGCGACCGCGTCGCCGACGCGTCCGCGTCATGTGGGAACTTTGGCCTCCCACGCGACCGCGTCACTCACGCGGCCGCGTGACCTGGAAATCGACGTAAAAGGGGTACATGGCCGAAAGTTATGTTGGAGTAGGGCTGGACTCGTGCTAGAAGCCCAAGTCCTCCCACACGAACGCGTCACCCATGCGTCCGCGTCATATTGGAAAAAAGGCCATCCACGCGATCGTGTCAACCACGCGACCGCGTCACCCAGATTTTTGGCAAAAATACATTTCAAACAGAGAGTTGTGCGAATGCGAGGCTGCACTCGCGCCACTAGCACAAATCAAGTCACGCGATCGCGTGCCCCACGCGTCCGCGTCGCCTGACCTTATTGCGCACCACGCGACCGCGTCACCCACGTGACCTCATCGCCAGCGTCACACAACCTATCCAGATTAGTGCCAATTTTCTTATCTTCTCTTCTCTAATCCTAATTTCTTCTATCTTTTCTTCTTTCTTCTTTCTTTCTTACTTTATTTCTTTCCCTTCTCATTCTTCTTATCTTTTATTTTATTTATTTGCATACTTTCATTCATTGCATATTTTTATTTTTCTAAATTTATTATTTTACCATTGGTGTTCAAATGTTCTTATTCAACTGTTACATCTTTTCTGGTATTTTCTTGGTGCTTAATGACTTGTTTAATTCTGATTGAGTAATATTATTTAAATCAATGCCAATCTTTTATATCTGTATTACTTTTGCATTGACATGAATTTATATTATCTCTCCTTCCCCACTCTCTTCCCCATTGTTGTACATTTTGTACCACTGGCATGCCATGACTTCTATTGTTTTCTCACTTGCATGTTGTAGCTACCATGTAATTGAGACCCTTATTAATTGGCATTAACCCACCCATACTGTATTTATTTTCCTATCTTTATTTCTGGGTTACTCTTCTTCCCTTTTTCTTTCAGGATGGCCACCCGGAAGAGAACCGGAAGACGTTTACATGGGGAGACAGGCAAGTCAATCTGCACAATCTATAGAGAAAAGCATCAGTTGAAGCCACCCATCCACTTGCACATCTTAGCAGGCACCGAGGACGGTGCAATTTTTAAGTGTGAGGAGGTCGATACCGATCTCCATGGGTTAGTACCTTTCTGTTTCAACACCAATGTTTAAATTTTTTTTGTTAAATTAGTTATTGCATTTGCATATTTGTTTGATTTTATGCATTTAGTTACTACTTGATTAAAGTAATAAAATTCTTTTAAGACCCTATCTTTGAAAATTTTCACTAATTTAAATTGAAAAATTTTTTTATGTTAAAACTTGTTTGAAGTTGTATTTGGAACATGATTTTTGAGCCAAAGAACACACAACTTGTGAGATTTTGAGCTTATTTACATGGTTACATTATTTAACCATAAATTTTTATTCTTGTGTGTTTTCTTCTCTATAATTGCAATCTTTGCTTTGTTCCATTCTATATGTCCAATGTTTAATGTGTTACATGCTTGCATATGATTGAGGCCATTGTTTGATTTTAGCTCACTTATTCCAAAGAAGCCTACCCTTTAAATCACCCTTGTCAGCCACTTTGAGCCTCTTAATCCTCATTTGTTCTGTTTTATAACCACATTACTAGCCTTAAGCAGAAAAACAAATTAAAAATCCCAAGTTGAATCCTTGGTTAGCTTAAGATAGATATTGTGTATAATTTGAGTATGGGGAATTTTATGGGAACATAGGATGATAAAATAAATAAAAAAAAAGAAATTAAATTGAATAAGTTATTTGAAAATTTGGGAAGCATGCTCATGTGAAATCAAAATAATTAAATTACCATGTGCATTGAAAAAAAATATTAAGTAATAAAATAAGGGGATACAAAAAAAATAAAGGAAAAGAAAAGAAAAAAAGAAAGAAAAATAATATTACCCCAAATGCAAAATAAAAAGAATCAATGCACATGGGACAAAATTCAAAAATAAGTTTGATACATGAGCATGTAATACAAAAGTGGGAAAAAATTTGGGTAGCTAGGTAAAGTATTTTTAAATTATATAAAGTATGTATATGTTAGGTGAGATCTTAGACTAATCAAGGAATCACTTTATTAGCTCACTTAGCCTTATATATATATACCCTCACCCTTACCTTAGCCCCATTACAACCTTGAAAAGATCTCATGATGTTTGCATTGGTACATTAAATATTTGTTGATTGAATAAATGAAGAACAAAGTTTAGAAAGCATGATTAGAGAAGAGTAGAGTGAATTACCCTATACACTTGAGAGATTAGAGTGCATATACACTACCAGTGAGGGTTCAACGCTTGATTCTATGTTCCCTGCTTTCATGAGCTATCTTCTTACAAGTTTACTTGTCTTTTATTGTATAATTTGAATTAGTGAAATCTGATTTATGTTTGTCTTGGAGAACTTGTTTGCTTTTAACCAAGTAGGTAGAAATATTTTGCATGTAGTTGCATTCATATAGATAGGTTGCATTTCATACATTCTACCATTCATCTTCATCTTTTTAGCTTCTCTTGAGCTTAGCATGAGGACATGCTAATATTTAAGTGTGGGGAGGTTAATAAACCACTATTTTATGGTTTATCTTGTGCTTAATTGAGTGGATTTTATCAACTCTTTACCCACTTATTCATACTATTTGCATGGTTTTACATTTGCCTTCCTAATTATATGCTTTAAAACATGTTTCTTTGGACTTATCTTTGCTAATATTAATCCTCTCTTGTTACCATTAGATGCCTTGATATGTGTGTTAAGTGCTTTCAAGGGCAGGAATGGCTCAGAGGATAGAAAGGAAGCATGCAAAAGTGGAAGGAATACAAGAAGTTGGAGAAATTGCTAAGCTGTCCAGCCTGACCTCTTTGCACTCAAACAGCTATAACTTTAGCTACAGAGGTCCAAATGACACGGTTCCAGTTGCGTTGGAAAGCTAACATCCGGGGCTTCGATTTGATATATAATATGCTATAGTTTCCCTGACGCTAGGCGACGCGACCGCGTGGTCCATGCGGCCGCGTCGCAGTGACAGAAATCAGCGTGTTTGAATTCTTCTCCAGCGATTTCTGGGCTGTTTCTGACCCAGTTTGCGACCCAGAAAACACAGATTAGAGGCTATAAAGTGGGAGAATGCATCCATTCATCATCAGGCTATTCATATTCATAATTTTAGGAGTAGATGTAGTTTTTAGAGAGAGAGGTTCTCTCCTCTCTCTTAGGATTAGGATTTAGGACATCTCTTAGTTTTAGGAGTGACTTTAAATCCCAGGTTCAATGTTCTTTTTATTTATTTTCTCAGTTTAATTTATGAATTCTTCTATGTTACAGGTTATTCTTTTGATTAATGTTATTTGAGGTATTTCAGTTTAATATTGCTCTCTTTAATTTATGTTACTGTTGCTTCCCATCTGAAGGCATTTTTATTCCAGTAGATTTACTTTTCCCCTTTTGGTTTTGGTTAAGAAATCAGTAACTCAGGAATTATCCAATTCAACAGCATAATTGATAATTGTTATCTTGCTAATTGAGTTGAACTTCAATAATCCCAATCTTTTCTTAGGAAATAAATAGGATTCGAAGATCAAACCAATTTGTCCCTTGACTTTCCTTTGCTTTAGTAAAGGTCAACTAAGTGGAATTAAGATTCAACTTTCATTATTATTGATAAGGATAACTAAGTCTAGACTTCCAATTTCTCATACATTGCCAAGAGTTTATTTTTAATATTATTTTATCTTTCTTGTCATTTAACTAACTTTTTATCTTAATCCAAAACTCCAAAACACACTTTTTCATAACCAATAATAAGAACACCTCCCTGCAATTCCTTGAGAAGACGACCCAAGGTTTAAAATACTCGGTTATCAATTTTAAAGGGGTTTGTTACTTGTAACAACCAAAACGTTTGTATGAAAGGACTTTTGAAGGTTTAGAAACTATACTTGCAACGAGGATTTATCCGCAAATTTCTAGACCACGCAAAAGTTCTCTCATAAAAATTTTTTGTTTTTTATGTTTGCCGTTACATTCTTCTGAATGTGCCAACCACATAATCGGTGAGTTGCATCTGGGAATATTTCTCGAATTGCTGCCTTCATTGCCTCGTCATCGTCTGTGACCACAACACTGGGAGACTTGTTCAGCATGACTTCTAGAAAGTTTTGCAACAACCACGTATATGTTGTTGTTCGTTCATCCTCTACCAAGGCAAAGCCAAATATACATGTTTGGCGGTGATGGTTACAACCTGGGAAGATTACCAACGACCTTCTGTACTTATTCTTCTGATAGGTTGTATCTAATGCAAGCACATCTCCAAAGCATTGATAATCGGCCCTATAAATGCCACCTGTCCAAAATAAATTTGTCAGCGACCTTCATCATTAGCACTGTACCTTGCCATGGCCATCGGGTCGACATCGGCTATCCTAAGTAGATAGCTAATCGTCGCATTGGAATCTCCACCAATGAGCTTTGCACGACGAGTTCTTTGAATGTGATTATCCAAGTCCTTCTTTGTGAACCCGACATTGGCATAACCACCAGCTTGGCCTACCATTAGTCCCATTATTTTAGAGGTTGGAAGACCATGATCATGCATGGTGTTTGCCTAAACTTTTTGTGCCTCAGTCAATCCTTGGTGGTTTGGAATTAGGTGTACCAAGCATTGTGGGACAAGATCGTGGTTGTGCTTCTCGACTAATTTTTTAACCCTGTAAGTCGAAGTTTTCGTGTGAAAATATACCGCAAGCATGGCTTCACAACCAGTGCGAGTCAGCGCTCTATGCTCCCTCTTCCTACTCGAATTAGATATGTATTTCCCGGCTCTCTTTCTTTCCTTGTTGCAAAAAAACCCGCCTTCTACGATGTGTTCTATCTTTTTCATGTGCTGTATCACCCTTACAAACTCCAAACCCGACACACCTCGTATAACATACATACAAGTTATAAGCTGCACCTGATATTTCAAAGGTCTGGTTTATATATCATCGGCCGTCACAGACACACACTTGCTATTGCTGCCACCGCAATCACAAGTGCAGTTCACATTCTCTTCCACACCAATCATCATGCAATCTTCAACGTTGTCTTGTGAACTAAGTGGTTTTGAGTCAACATCTATTGCGCCCTAATGAGATGAAAAAAACAAAGGGCAATAAATTACAATTTTCAATTAACAACTTTATATAAAAATAACTATACATGACAATATGTAATTAGATGCATGCGTAGAAC